>NW_025348299.1:0-2176 GCF_016433145.1 Gracilinanus agilis
GTTGTGAGGTTTATTTAGCTATTAATTTAATATTAGTGTTGGACCTAGCAGGAAGGGCTGGAGGATTCCAAGATGGAATGAAGAAGCAGGAAGTGTGTTTCTTGCTCACTGGGAGAGACTCCATGGTGGTTGGGGCAAGCCGTAACTGAGAACCAGGAGACACCAGATTTACCAGTGATCCTGTGGAAAGACGTCACCTACTTGTGGGAGATTTTGCTAGAGATGGCTAAGTCCCAACCCAAGTTGCAGGTCGACTTTGGGCTGGGTCAGCTTCCAGAATCAATCCACCTGGAAGAGTGCAGCTGGTGATCCGGGAGGAACAGAAACACCACTGGAGAGAGGCTGGAAACTACTGTTGTGAGGATACTCACTCCTGTCCTGTTTTTCCCTGGGCCCTGTTATGCTTAGGCCTTAGTTAATGCTTAGGCCTTAGTTTATGCTTAGGCCTTCGTTTATGCTTAGGCCTTAGTTTATGNGGCCTTCGTTTATGCTTAGGCCTTAGTTTATGCTTAGGCCTTAGTTTAGTATAGTCAAGTCCTTTCCCTGTCCCTGTGGTCTGCCCTTAGCTTGTAAGTGTGGAATCCCTTATACCCATCCTTTATTATTGTTTCCCTCATTAAACACTTATAAACTTTTACCTGTTGCCTGCTGGTTCCATAGGCCCTTGCCTAGGTGGGCTGAGTGACTGTTGGGCCTAACTGTCATTCCTGTTGACAGTCACCTCCTTGGCACTAAACCCTGGTCTCCCTATTCTGTTTGGTCCTGTCCATCCGACATTCCTGTCTCTCTCGCCCCAGGGTGAACCCACAAATAATAATAGTTCACATCCCTCCAATCCTCCATTACAGTTTGTCACTCCTCGATGGCCTGGTATCAGAGAGACAGGCAGGAAGTGCTCTCCTGGGCAGCCAGAGCTACACTGGAAACTGAGAAGCTCTGGACATTCCGTGGGGAGGTTCAGCCATTGGTTGTGAGCTGAAAGTTCTTAACCAGTCATGAGCTACTCAGAGCTACTCAGAACCCCCCCCCCAGGTCATTCATAAAATCTCTGGGGGAAGGCAAAATACTATCAGGCCTGGAGTAGCTCCAGAGAAAGGGTTTTTTACTGTTTTTTTTTTTTTGGTGTGTGTGTGTGTGTGTTTTGTTCTCTGTTGTTTGTGCTTCATTGTAATTGTAATTGTTGTTGGTTGTTGTTATTAGTTGTTATTAGTCAGTAATTGTGGCTAATAATACCACTGATATTGTATACGGCTGGTCGGTTTGGGCTCAGATTTGAACCCAAGTCATCTGGGCTCCAAGCTTGATGCTCTGTCCACTGGGTTACCTTGCAACCCCCTCCATTTTCTAGAAAGTCCTTGAAATGTCCATGTTGGAAACTTCCAAATTCTATAATTATAGAGTTGGGGATTAGAATGGGATTCCCTTAAGGTTCTCCTGGCTAGTCCCCAGTGTTTCCCTTTGATATTGCAGACCTGAAAGCAAATAGATATATGTAAACAAGAAGCCAACCCTTTATCAACTCATAGGACTTTTCTGCCTTGCCCCGGCTACCCTGGTTTGGAAGTGAATGACAACTAAGAAGAGTGGGGTGACTTTGGGAACACTGAGGAGTTACCTATAGGGAAGACTTCTGCTGGGCCATCCTTTTTTGTTCTTTTTTTTTTTAATCCCTTACCTTCCATCTTGGAGTCAATACTATGTATTGGTTCAAAGGCAGAAGAGTGGTAAAGGGGTAGGCAATGGGGGTCAAGTGACTTGCCCAGGGTCACACAGCTGGGAAAGGTCCGAGATCAGATTTGAACCCAGGACCTCCCCTCTCTAGGCCTGGCTCTCAATCCTCTGAGCTATCCAGCTGCCCCCTCTGCTGGGCCATCCTTGACTTGTCCTTCAAGGCCCCATCAATGTGAAAAAGAGAGAATCAGCCCTCTAACAAAAATGAATAATATGGAAAGAGGTTTTGAGTGATAATACATGTATAACCCAATGGAATTGCTTATCAGTTCCTGGAGGGGGGAAAGAAAAGGGGAAGGAGACAATATGAATCATGTCACTTTGAAAAACATATGTGTACATTTGTTATTGGAATTAAATAAAGATAAAATTTAAAAAAACAAAATGAGACATTCAGTCCTTTTCTCTGATATACACAAGCTATGTGATCCTTCTCTAGGCCCCT
>NW_025348300.1:0-320 GCF_016433145.1 Gracilinanus agilis
CTAAATAACCCTATTTTAGGAAACTAAATTGAATAAGGTGTAAAGAATAGCAAAGAAGAAATAAATTAAAACCAAAACATGATCCTGAATCAAAGAGATGTACAGGTGAATTCTAACTAATGTTTGAAGAATAGTTGATGTCTACACATCTCAAATAATATATATTTTTTTTTTTTACACCCTTGTACTTTGTTGTATTGTCTCATAGGTGGAAGATTGGTAAGGGTGGGCAATGGGGGTCAAGTGACTTGCCCAGGGTCACACAGCTGGGAAGTGGCTGAGGCCGGGTTTGAACCTAGGACCTCCTGTCTCTAGGCCTG
>NW_025348300.1:369-2064 GCF_016433145.1 Gracilinanus agilis
ACAGCTGGGAAGTGTCTGAGGCTGGATTTGAACCTAGGACCTCCTGTCTCTAGGCCTGGCTCTCACTCCACTGAGCTACCCAGCTGCCCCCTCAAATAATATATTTTTAATGAGGATGAAAGAAAGTTCTACTACCAATTTTCTTTCTTATAAATTAACGATGATATTGATACATACAAAAATAGAATGAGGCAGATCAAGAGAATTAGAATCTAATATGGCTAATGGATATTGATTCAAAAAATAATATATAATATCTTTAAAATTCACATATGTGCATATAATACACATATATACATACATAAATATATACACATAGATTATATATCTTTTTTTTTTTATTTTGACCAAGTTAGACTTATAAAAGGAATACCTAGATCATATTTTAAGGGGAAAACAGGCACAATTTAAACAATCTTATTAGAAGGCTTATCAGAAGAGGCAGTAAGACCTAATCCAAAATATAAGACATATTCATTAACCTATAAATAGGATGATTCTTTCCCAGTATGTTCCAAAGGTCTACTATAAGATTATTTAAATGGAGAAAATAATTAGAAATATTCCTAACCAATACAAGTAATATAGCATGGATATCTCCTTTCCAACATTTGGAATCATTCTACTCATGCTTCCAATAGCAATGACAAAATAAATTACCTGCATGATCATGTGAAAAAGGAAAAAAAAAAAAAGGAGAACATGCCTGTTTTTACAAATGGCATGGTGGTCTATTTAGAAAATGGCAGAGAATACACAAAGTAATCAATTGAGCTAATAAAGAACTTAAATAAAGTAGAATACCAAATAAACTCACAAAAATAATCAGGGTTTTGATATATTGATTAAAAAACCAAGAGGAAATAGTGGGAAAAAATTCATTGATACAAATGAAAAACTACAAAAAATAAGTAGGAATCAATCTAACAAATCACAGTTGAGATTACTGTTTAAAAAATATATCAGGGGAAGTTAGGTAGCTCAGTGGATACAGAATTTGGCCTGGAGTTAGAAGGACCTGGGTTCAAATGTGGCCTCAGATATTTCCAAACTCTGTGACCCCTGGGTAAGTCATTTAATCCTAATTGCTCAGTCATTACCAATCTTCTGCTTTAGAACCAAAGACAGAAGGTAAGGATTTAAAAAATAATAAAACAAAATGAAAATTGATACTATAAAGCAGGAATTTTTCAGAGTTTATTTTTACTCTTTTAGAACAAATTTGTCAGTCTAGAGAAGTAAATGAACCCCATCTCAAAATAAAGTTTTCAAACCCATAAAATAAAAAAAAACAAAAAATAACAAAGGAATCCAATTTTAAATAGATCTATCTTTGATCTATTTTAAAAGCTTATTGACCTTAGGATAAGCTCACTTGATAAAATACTATCATATTATCACAGTAGATAAGGGATTTTGAGAAATTATGAGAAAGGGAATATTAATTGATATAGAATGATACAAGTAGAATCAGGACAATAATACATACAATGACCATGACAATGTAAATAGAGAGAACAATGAAAGGAGACTGAAGATTCCCCTCTGAGTGTTAAGCAGCTGAAATCCCAGGGAATGGAGAAGAAAATGTCCTTCTCTCCTTTCCACAAAGAGGTATATGGCTACATCTGTCTGATGCTTCATATACTGTCAGAAATAGTCACAGGGAGAGTTGAATTTGCAATTTGAAATAAC
>NW_025348301.1:0-2158 GCF_016433145.1 Gracilinanus agilis
TTTCCCTGTATTTTATACTGCAGACCTGGGTGTGTGTGTGTGTGTGTGTGTGTGTGTGTGTGTATGTGTATGCAAGATTAAAAGGCAGGTTTCCCAAGTTCTGAACCCAATTGTTTCTGCTTATGTTTTTTTAAAAATAATAACTAGTATTTATGTAATGATTTACAATTTGCCAAATACTTTACACATATTTCATTTCATTCCTCACAACCACCTTGGGAGGAAGGGCTATTTTTATTTCCATTTTATAGATGTGGAAGGAAGGAAAGAGAGATGCAATTCATTAAGCATCTACTATGTGCCAATTACTTTACAGATATTCTTCTTTTTTTTTAAACCCTTAATTTCTGTGTATTGTCTCATAGGTGGAAGAGTGGTAAGGGTGGGCAATGGGGGTCAAGTGACTTGCCCAGGGTCACACAGCTGGGAAGTGTCTGAGGCCGGATTTGAACCTAGGACCTCCCGTCTCCAGGCCTGACTCTCAATCCACNTCATCAGATTGTCTAACATTACAGAAAAGGAAATTGACAGCTGCTGGAGGAGATGTGGAAAAATAGGTGAAGTTGCAAACTGGTCCAATTATTCTGGAGAATAATTTGAAGACTATGCATCTCTTTGATTTGGCAATACACCTACTAGATCTATGTCCCATAGAGATCAAAGGAAAAGGAAAAAAGCCAATATGTACAAAAATATTTGTAGCAGCTCTTTTTGAGGTAGTGAAGAAATGGAAATCAAGGTGATGCTCATCATTTGGGGACAATAGGCTGGACAGGTTGTGGAATATGAAGTTGGTGGAGTACTATTGTGCTAGTAAGAAATGATGAGGAAGATGGCTTCAGAAAAAAACATGGCAAGACCTACATGAACTGATGCAAAGTGAAGGCAGAAGAACCAGAAGATCATTGCACATGGTAATAGTAATAATGTAACAATGATCAACTCTGAAAGACAGTAACTCTTATCAATGCAATAATTTACTACAGTTGCAAAAGACTCATCATGAAAAGTGCTGTCTACTTTCAAAGGGAAAACTATTGAACTCTGAGTAGTTTTCAGCTTTTTTTTTTTTGCTTTTGCTTTCTTATTTTTCTTGTCTTTATTGGGCGACATGGCTGATATGCAGATCTATTACATGATTTCACATATATAATGTATAACATATTGTTTGGGTGGAGGAAAGGCTGGAAGGAGGGAGAGAATTTGGAACACAAAATGAAAATAAATGGATGCGGAAAAAAATGAAGAACTGCAACCTCCCCCCCCCCAAATCTCATTTGGTTCCCACAACTACTCTTAAGAGGTAGATATTATTAAAACCCCCATTTTACAGATGGGAAAATGGAGGCAAAGAACAATTAAGTGATTTTATAGATTTTACAGTTTATAGATTATACAAGATTATATAGCTAGTAAACTTGTGAGGTAGGATATGAACTTAAGTCATCCTGGCTCCAGGTCTAGTGCTTTGTCCTCTGTGCCACCTACTTGTTCCACTCTGGCCTAAGTTCTTCTAGTTTGACCTGGTAATGTGTGCATGACAACCACAGAGTTGGCCCACTTATGTTCCTCCATGTCTTCAAGGATCAGTCAGTTTGGGCTGAGTTCCTTTAGTCTGTGTTGGGGTTGATCTTGTCTGCGGTGGTCCTGGAGCTGAGAGTGGGAGGGACAGGAGTTTGGGCAGCTGGGGTTCATCTTGTAACCAAGACTCTAGGTTAGTTCAATATCCCATTTTTCTTGGGCTGGAGCTGATTTATAGTGCTTAAGTATAGTCCTATGACTAGAGCCACTGACCTGTGTATCCCAGACAGACCTTATAGCCTCCCCTTCTATCTTTTTTTTTAAATTAAAATTTTATTTTATTTTCATGAAGTTTCTATTTCTTTCTCACACACCTTCCTTCCTCCAATTGAGAAAATAAGGGGGGGGAAAACCTCTATCTCTGTTACAATCATGTATAGTCAAGCAAAAGAAATCTTCCCATCTTGGCCTATCTATCTATCTATCTATCTATCTATCTATCTATCTATCTATCCATCCATCCATCCATCCATCTATATTTCTCTCCACCCATCTATCCATCTCTCCCCCACCGCTCTCTCTCTTTTTTTTTTTTTTGGTTTTTTTTAAACCCTTAACTTCTGTGTATTAGCTCATA
>NW_025348302.1:0-2024 GCF_016433145.1 Gracilinanus agilis
ATTCCTATTAAAAACACTGAAAAGTATAGGAATAGAAGGACCTTTCCTAAAAATAATAAACAGTATATACCTAAAACCATCAACAAATATCATATGCAATGGGGATAAATTAGAAGCCTTCCCAATAGGATTAGGAGTGAAACAAGGATGCCCATTATCACCTCTCTTATTTAACATTGTACTAGAAACACTAGCAGTTGCAATTAGAGAAGAAAAAGAAATTGAAGGTATCAAAGTGGGCAAGGAGGAAACTAAGCTATCACTCTTTGCAGATGATATGATGGTCTACTTAAAAAATCCTAGAGAATCAACTAAGAAGCTTGTAGAAATAATCAACAACTTTAGCAAATTTGCAGGATACAAAATAAATGCACATAAATCATCAGCATTTCCATATATTTCCAACACATTAGAGCAGCAAGAAGTAGAAAGAGAAACACCATTTAAAATCACCTTAGACAATATAAAATACTTAGGAATCTACCTACCAAAACAAACACAGCAATTATATGAAAACAACTACAAAACACTTTCCAAACAAATAAAACTGGAGTTAAACAATTGGAAAGCCATTGATTGCTCATGGGTAGGTCGAGCTAACATAATAAAAATGACAATTCTACCCAAATTAATTTACCTATTTAGCGCCATACCTATCAAGCTACCAAAAAACTTCTTTACTGAATTAGAAAAAAGTATAACAAATTTCATTTGGAATAACAAAAGATCAAGAATATCAAGGGAAATAATGAAAAAAAATGTGAAGGAAGGGGGCCTAGCAGTACCAGATATTAAACTATACTATAAAGCAGCAGTCATCAAAACAATATGGTACTGGCTAAGAGACAGAGAGGAGGATCAATTGAATAGACTTGGGGTAAATGACATCAGCAAGACAGTGTATGATAAACCCAAAGAGCCCAACTTTTGGGACATGAATCCACTATTTGACAAAAACTGCTGGGAAATATGGAAAACAATATGGGAGAGATTAGGTCTAGATCAACATCTCACACCCTACACCAAGATAAATTCAGAATGGGTGAATGACTTGAATATAAATAGGGAAACAATAAACAAGTTAAGTGAACACAGAATAGTATACTTGTCAGATCTCTGGGAAAGGAAAGGCTTTAAAACTAAGCAAGAGTTAGAGAAAATCACAAAATGTAAATTAAATGGTTTTGATTATATTAAACTAAAAAGTTTTTGTACAAACAAAAACAATGTAGTCAAAATCAGAAGGGAAACAACAAATTGGGAAAAAATCTTTATAAAGAAAAACTCTGACAGGGGTCTAATTACTCAAATATACAAGGAGTTAAAGCAATTGTATAAAAAATCAAGCCATTCCCCAATTGATAAATGGGCAAGAGACATGAATAGGCAATTTTCAGGTAAAGAAATCAAAAGTATCAATAAGCACATGAGAAAGTGTTCCAAATCTCTAATAATTACAGAAATGCAAATCAAAACAATTCTGAGGTATCACCTCACACCTAGCAGATTGGCTAAAATGAAAGAAGGGGAGAGTAATGAATGCTGGAGGGGATGTGGCAAAATTGGGACATTAATGCATTGCTGGTGGAGCTGTGAACTGATCCAGCCATTCTGGCTGGCAATTTGGAACCATGCTCAAAGGGCTATAAAAGACTGCCTGCCCTTTGATCCAGCCATACCATTGCTGGGTTTATACCCCAAAGAGATCATAGATAAACAGACTTGTATGAAAATATTTATAGCTGCGCTTTTTGTGGTGGCAATATATTGGAAAAGGAGGGTATGTTCTTCAATTGGGGAATGGCTGAACAAACTGTGGTATATGCGGGTGATGGAATACTATTGTGCTAAAAGGAATAATAAACTGGAGGAGTTCCAGGCGAACTGGAGAGACCTCCGGGAACTGATGCAGAGCGAAAGGAGCAGAGCCAGAAGAACACTGTACACAGAGACTGATATACTGTGGTAAAATTGAATGTAATGGACCTCTGTACCAGCAGCAATACAATGACCCAGGACAATTC
>NW_025348302.1:2124-4800 GCF_016433145.1 Gracilinanus agilis
GTAATGGACCTCTGTACCAGCAGCAATACAATGACCCAGGACAATTCCGAGGGATTTATGGTAAAGATGCTACCCACATTTAGAGGAAGGACTGCAGGAGAGGAAACATATAAGAAAAACAACTGCTTGAACGCATGGGTCGGGGTGGACGTGATTGAGGGTGTGGACTCGAAACTACCACACCAATGCAACTACCAACAATTTGGAAATTGGTCTTGATCAAGGACACATGACAAAACTAGTGGAAATGCGCATCGGCCATGGGTGGGGGGAGTGCGGGGGGGTGGGATGAAGGGGATAAGAGGAGTATGAATCAGGCAACCATGTTAAAAATGTATATTAATAAATGTTAAAAAAAAAAGCAAGAGTTCCGGGTTAAGATGGCGGCAGAGTAAGAAGCAGCTCTAAACCTCTCCTGACCGAAACACACAAAACTCCTCAAGGGGACATAAAAACAAGTCCAGACGAACGGAGGAACCCCACAACAGGACACAGCGTGGAAGGTACGTGGAATCGAGACATTTCCAAGCTAAAAAGGGCTCTCACTCAAGCGCAAGCTGAGCAACCGCCCCACCCCCACCCCCTCCACACTCTCCTATAGCTCTGAACCCAGCTAAAAAGAAATAGAGCAAGTTTGGGGCACCCATCGAGTCATCAGCAGCTCCGGGACCTGTTCCTGAGAGCAGCAAGACTTAGGACCCCATTAAGTCAAGAACGCACGCAAAATCTGAGCGCGTGCGCGGGAGCGGACGCTGGGAGCGGAGCGCCGGATGAGCAGAGGTGTGGGTGGAGGTAAACACAACCAGGAACTAAAGCCTAAGTGGGGAACCAGTGCAGACGGGTATACGACTGTGGAAGTAGCGCCCTGAGACTTGTAAAGAAACCTCCTGCAGAGGTTCAAGCAAGGGAATCCACCAGGGGGCTTGACCTTGGAAAAAACTAGATCTCAGTCCTCAGGAGCCAATAGATCTCAGACAGACACTGAGAGCGAGGATAAACCTGAGAAGCTGCTGGGCTAATGATGGCTAACCAGTTACAGGAAATTCAGAAGAGAAAGAATAATAACAAAAAAAAGAAGTCATTAACACTCGACAGCTTCTACACAGAGAAAATCCAGACAACTGAGCAAACAGAGGAGGAGAACAAACAACCATCCAGACCCTCCCCAAATAAGGAAAACTCCTCACAACCTATGGAAGAGTTCAAATCTGAGATTTTGAGGAAAATGGAAGAGATCTGGCAAGAAAATAACAGCTTAAAAGGTAGAATCTTGCAACTGGAAAGCGAGGCTCAGAAACCAAATGAACTGATAAGCAAATTGAACACAAGAAATGACCAGATTGAAAAGGAATACCAGAAGATTATGGCCGAAAACAAGAAGATTATGGCCGAAAATCAAAAGATTATGGCCGATTACCAGAAGATTATGGCCGAAAATCAATCCCTAAAGGCTAGAATTGAGCAAGTAGAAACTAATGATCTCTCAAGACAACAAGAACAAATAAAACAAAGCCAAAAGACTGAAAAAATAGAAGGAAACATGAAATATCTCAATGAGAGAGTGACAGACCAAGAAAACCGGTCTAGAAGAGACAATTTGAGAATAATTGGTCTTCCAGAAAAACCAGAAATTAATAAAAACCTGGACTCTATACTAACAGAAATAATTCAGCAAAATTGCCCTGAAGTCCTACAACAAGAGGGCAATATAGACATTGAAAGGATTCATAGAACACCTGCGGCATCTGATCAAGAAAGGAAAACACCAAGAAACATCATTGCAAAATTCAAGAGTTTCCAAGCAAAAGAAAAAATCTTACAAGAAGCCAGAAAGAAACAATTCAAATATCAAGGAGCAACAATCAGGATCACACAGGATCTGGCAGCCTCAACACTAAAAGACCGCAAGGCGTGGAATACAATATTCAGAAAGGCAAGAGAGCTGGGCCTGCAACCACGGATCAACTACCCATCAAAATTGACTATATATTTCCAAGGGAAAGTATGGGCATTCAACAAAATTGAAGAATTCCAGGTATTTGCACAGAAAAGACCGGGGCTAAATGGAAAGTTTGATATCCAACCACAAAAATCGAGAGAAACCTGAAAAGGTAAATAAGATACAGAGGGGAAAGAAAGAAAACTTATAATTTTTAAATTTGCCTTTTTAAGGGCCTCAGTGAGATCTAATTATCTGTATTCCTTTGTAGAGAAATATTATGTATAATTCTCTGTAGTGAATTCTATTCACTATTATAATATTCACTATTATAGTAATCAGAAGAATAACTAACAGGGTGAGGGTGGAACACTAAATAATCTAAGATGGCATGGGGGATGGGAAAAAGGGGGAGAATAGCAGGGGTCACCAAGAGAAACTTGAGCGAATAAGAAAATAGAATATTCTATTACACACAAAGAGGGCATGGGAGAGAGAGGGGACAAATACTATTATAAGAAGGAGAGGAAGAGAGCATAAAGAGGTAATAATCAAACCTTACTCTCAGTGTAATCAACCCGGAGAGGGAAGAGTAGTTAAACTATCCATTGGGAAATAAAACTCTTATCTAACCCTTCTGAGAAAGTTAGAAGGGATAAACCAAGGGGAGCAGGGGAGTGGGGAGGGGGGGAAAAAAGGGAGGGGAGAAGGGGGAGGGAACTCATAAGGCTTTTAAA
>NW_025348303.1:0-4098 GCF_016433145.1 Gracilinanus agilis
GGCTTCTTGAAGGAGATGGCATTTTAGTTGATTCCTAAAGTCAAATAGGATTTCTACCAACTGCCTTTAAGAACTTGTTAAGGATTTAACAACAGCTAACAGCTTTTGGAACCCAGCCAAAGCTAGAAAAAACTATATGACCCCAATTCTGTATACTACAGTGTCTTTATGAACACTTAAAAACCTGACCATCATATTATCCTGTTAGAAAAATTGCACATTTATTTTTAATTTGCAGATTGGGAGAATATAAAAAATAGGTTGCTAAACTTCCTGGTAAGGAGTGTTGCTAGAGCCTCAGCTTCAGGTTTATGTACAAGCTGCAGGTGCCAAAGGAACTCTGTGCTTTTGCTGTGCAGAAGTGGGTTCCTGAATCTTCAGATTGGGAGGCAGAGATCTGCAAGGAAAGGAGTCTGGCCTCTTTGTTGAGATTGATTGTGAATCTTCCCTTTTGCTTTGTAGCCTCATTTGAAAACATTTGTATTAGCAACTGAGGACCTTTTCCAGGATACTGGTGATACCAGTAAAAATAGTTAAATGTAGCATCTGTGTAAGTGCAGTTAACAATGGCATTTCCTCCCTCTTGGACTGCCAAGGATAAAGGACTTTGTTCCACTTTTTCTTGGCTGGTAACCCCTGGGGAAATGAACAAAGTCAAGTCACTACTTTTCAAAAATTTTTATTTTCTTCCTACAATTTTCAAAAAAAACTTAAATAAGGTAGATTGAGCTCCTGAACCACCCCTTTGTTTTGTATTTTAGATATCATTGGATAAAAGATTTATAACCACAAGAGATCTTAGAAGGCAATTACTCTAAGACTTTCACTTTAATTTTTTTCTTTTTTATTGTGTACTTAATATAATTGAAATTACAAATATTACAATGTATGAAAAATTAAAATATATGAGAACCCATGAGCTTGTACTAATGTACAGTTTTTTAGCTGTATATTGAATTATTAATTGAAGTAGTAACAAAATTGAACTGTTTGTGTACCATTTGGATCTTCATTTCAATTTTCTCATTTTTCTTATAAGGTAACCGGGGCCTCAAAAGATTACGTGACTTAGCCAAGGGCCCCAAAGCACCAAAGTTATGCTGCCTAACTCCAGATCCAACATTCTTTCCAATATACCACTCAGTGACCCAATACCAATTCTCATCACCAGAATCATCACCACCACACATCCCAACTCACAATCCAGCTGAAGCCACAGAATCAAGAAGGAAAATCCTGAGAACTTCTCCATTCTCTTTTACTGTGAAGATTCAGAAGGAGCACCGTGGACTCAGATGCTGAATGAGTTCCTCAGACACAGTCACTGCTTTCTCTCCTCTTTCTTTTGCTGCTTCAGAAAAAAAAAATCCTCCTACCTGCCACTCAGTCATCTGTTACTTAGCACAGCTCACAATGTCAGTCATACTCCCTTTCACAAGCACACAAAGTTATCACCTAGTTTCTCATGAAGATTGAACACTGCCCTCTTCAGACTAAACACAAACTTACCGAAAGTGGTGTTCTGTAACAGTCTACAAGGACCTCCACAATGCTTTCCTCAATGCCAGCAATGTTCTCCCCCATACCTGGAATGTTCTCCTTGCTCATCTCTATCTTCCAGCTTCCCTTGTTTCTTCCCAACTAAAATATTACTTTCCCCAAAGACTTTCCCAGTGTCCTGGAATTTTAGTATCTTCTTTCTATGAAATATCTCCAATATATCCTGAAAGTTGCTTACTTATGCAGAGTTTTTTTCATATTTTGTTTTGTATTCATCTATGAAATTTTTTTGAGGGCAGAAATGGTCTTTTGCCTTTCATTGTATCCACAACACTTAGCCCAGTGCCTGACACATAGCAGGCATTTAATTTCATTGTGCTATAAGAAATTCTGAAGGAAGAGTTTCAGAAAAATGTGAGAAAATTTGTATGAACTGATTCAAAGTGAAGTGAGCAAAATATATTTCCATATTGTTCATTTTTGTAAGTGGGTAATCTTATAAAACCAAAACCTCAATAGATAAACCCAAATAAACAACTTTTAAAAAATCACATGCTTTCATCTGCATTCTGACTCCAACAGTTCTTCCTCTGGAGTTAGATAGCATTATTTGTCATAAATACCTCAGAATTGTCCTCAATAATGGATTTGTCAATAATAGCTTAAGTCTATCACAGTTGATTATTTCACTATATCACTGTTACTGTGTACAGTGATTTTCTGGTTCTTCTTATTTCATTTTGCATCAGTCCATGAAGGGCTTTTCAGCTTTTTTCTGAAATCAACCTGTTCATCATTCTTTGCAGCACAATAGTATTCCATCACCATTATATAACGCAATTTTTTCAGCCATTCCAATTGATGAACATCCTTTCAATTTCTATTTCTTTTCCACCACAAAAAAGAGCAAAAGCAGCATCTTAAAGGAAGAGAGGAACAGTGGCAAGGAGAGCTGAAAAGGGACTGCATTCCAAGCACATAGGATGGCTAGTGAAAAGAAATGAAGGCCAGAGATGTGAAGGTGTGTAGGAGGCACAGAAGGAAGGATAATTTCACTAGATGAAAGGGGAAGGGAGAGGGGTAGAAGGGGGCAAGGAGAGCAAGAATGATAAGTTGGAGACAAGTTATATAGGACTTAAAAACACAACAAAGAGGTTTTCATTAACTTTGAGGCAACAGAAAGCCACTGGGGTAGAGGAGTCATACATTGAACATGTATACAAGGAAAATTGCACAGGCACCAGTATGTAGGACTGTCTAGAATCAGCAGGAAACTTAAGGGAGTCCAGTTATGGGGTTACTGCAATCATCTAGTGAAGAGATGATGATGTCTGAATTAAAGAAATAGCTATGTGACTAAAGAGAAGGGGTTGGGTGCAAGAGATGTGAGGAAACTAGAAATAGCAAGGTTTGGTTGCAGATTGGATGTGAATGGTAAAGGAGAGTAAAGGGTCAAGAATTATTCTGAGGTTGAGGCAGTGAGGTAGGAATACTATCAGACATGGAGTCAGGGAGACCTGGTTTGGAAAAAAAAACCTGGCCTGAGATACTTGCTAGCTATATATGACCCTGGGCAAGTCACTTAACCCCAACTGCCTAGCTTTTACCAACCTTCTCTTGGAATTGAAATTTTGTATGAATTCTGAGAGAAGATAAGAATTAAAAAAAAAGAATGCTGAAATTACAGAGTTATGAGGCCAGAAGGATGATGGCACTTTCTAAATAAATAGGAAAGTTTGGAAAAGGGGATAGTTTGAGAAGATTGGCATAGACCTAGTAGAAGAAAGTCCCTAAAGCTATCCCAAAGATAGATCAAATAATATTCAGAAAATCCAAAGATAAAACACAGCAAGTCATTATTCCAGAACAGGGAACATAAACCTGAGCCACCAAAACTCCAAAATTGGGTTTCAGATGCAGTGTGGACTAAAAAGGGAACCTATAGTTAGGTGAGGGGCCAAGACTTGCAGTCAGTTAGCCAACTAGCATTTATTAAGTTTCTACTAAGTGCCAGATACTGTGTGCTAAGTCCTGGAGGTCCAAAGACAGACAGAAAAACAGTATCTGCTTTCAATAAGTTCACAGTCTAAAAGGGGAGATAACCAGCAAACAATTATGGACAGTGATATAGAGAAGATAAATTGAGGATAGCTTTAGAAAGAAGGTAGCAGGATTAAAGAGGACTGTGAAAGGTTGCAGAAAATAAGACTTTGACCAAAACTTGAAGAAAGTCAGAGAAGTTAGAAGGTGAAGCTAGGCAGGGAGAGTATTCTAGGCATAGGGGACAACCAGCAAAAAAATGCATTAAGGTGGTTCCGGGTTAAGATGGCGGCAGAGTAAGAAGCAGCTCTTAACCTCTCCTGACCGAAACACACAAAACTCCTCAAGGGGACATAAAAACAAGTCCAGACGAACAGAGGAACCCCACAACAGGGCACAGCGTGGAAGGTACGTGGAATCGAGGCATTTCCATGCTATAAAGGGGTGAAACAGCTCTCACTAAATCGCGGGCTAAGCAACCACCCCACCCCCACCCCCTCCACACACAACATCTATAGTGCCGAAGCCAGCTAAAAAGAAATAGAGCAAGTTTGGGGC
>NW_025348303.1:4170-5092 GCF_016433145.1 Gracilinanus agilis
AGTCATTGGCAGCTCCGGGGCCTGTTCCTGAGAGCAGAAAGATTTAGGACCCCAATAAGCCAAAGAACGCACGCGAAATCTGAACGCGGGAGCAGAGAGTGGACACAGGGCGCAAAGCACAGGCTGAGAGCACAGGCACAGAGCACAGGCACGGGCGGAGGCGTGGGTGGAGGCAGACACAGCCAGGAACTAAAGCTCTGAAAACCTGAGTGGGGAACCAGTGCAGACAGGTATACGACTGTGGAAGCAGCGCCCTGAGACTTGTAAAGGAACCTCCTGCAGAGGATCAAGCAAGGGGGTCCACCAGGGGGCTTGACCTTGGAAAAAACCAGAACTCAGACCTCAGGAGCCAATAGACCGCGGACAGACACTGAGCGCGAGGATAAACCTGAGAAGCTGCTGGGCTAATGATTGCTACCCAGTCTCAGGAAGCTCAGAAGAGAAAGAATAACAACAAGAAAAAGAAGCCTTTAACACTCGAAAAATTTTACACAGAGAAAATCCAGACAACCGAGCAAACAGAGGAGGAGAACAAACAAGCATCCAGACCCTCCTCAAATAAGGAAAACTCCTCACAAGCTATGGAAGAGTTCAAAACTGAGATTTTGAGGAAAATGGAAGAGATCTGGCAAGAAAATAACTGTTTAAAAGGTAGAATCTTGCAATTGAACACCAGAAATGACCAGATTGAAAAGGAATACCAGAAAATTATGGCAGAAAACCAGAAGATTATGGCCGAAAACCGAAAGATTATAGCAGAAAATCAATCCCTAAAGGCTAGAATTGAGCAAGTAGAAGCTAATGATCTCTTAAGACAACAAGAACAAATAAAACAAAGTCAAAAGACTGAAAAAATAGAAGGAAACATGAAATATCTCAATGAGAGAGTGACAGACCAAGAAAACCAGTCTAGAAGAGACAA
>NW_025348304.1:0-3445 GCF_016433145.1 Gracilinanus agilis
TAAGCATTTAAAATTTCAATTTATCTGTGATTGTAACAATAAAATACCCTCTCTTTCTTCCCCCATTAGATAAGGCATCATATCAATATCTTATGCCATTTGCCAAGCTAAAATCAAAATAGATACATGATGTGGGCATTAAGGGAGATATCATAATCAACTGAGAAAACAGAGACTATATTACCTATCAGATTTATGAATAAGAAGAATTTATGAATAAACAAGAGATAGCATTTTGAGAGATAAAATGGAAATTTTAAAAACAATAATTAAGGAATTTCTCTTTCTCAGTCTCTCTCTGCCTCTTCTTCCCTCCCTCCCTCCCTCTCTTTCTCTTTCCCTCTTTCTCTCTCTCTCTCTGTCTCTCTGTCTATCTCTGTCTCTGACTGTCTGTCTGTCACACACACACATACACACATACACACACATTTTATAGTACTGAGAAGAGAAATAAGCTTTTACTCTTTTTTTTTTAACCCTCAACTTTCAGTGTATTGTCTCATAGGTGGAAGAGTGGTAAGGGTGGGCAATGGGGGTCAAGTGACTTGCCCAGGGTCACACAGCTGGGAAGTGGCTGAGTCCGGATTTGAACCTAGGACCTCCTGTCTCTAGGCCTGACTCTCAATCCACTGAGCTACCCAGCTGCCCCCGCTTTTACTCTTTTAAGAAGGCAGATCTTGAAGCATCCGGTTCTGGGTTGAGATGGCGGCAGAGTAAAAAGCAGCTGCTTGACCTTTCCTAACCCACACATATAGGACTCCTCAAGAAGACATAAAAACTAATCCAGATGAACAAAGGGACCCCACAACAGGGCACAGCACTGAAGGTATGTGGGATTGGGGCATTTCAATGCTATAAAGGGGTGAAACAGCTCTCACTAAAACACAAGCTGAGCATCCCCCTCCAACTGCCCCACACCACCCATGGTGCCAAAGCCAGCCCATAAGAGTTGGAGCAAGTTTGGGGCATCCATTAAGTCATTGGTAGCTACCTGGGGTCACCAAGGCCTGTCCCTGAGAGCAGCAAGACTTATGAACCCAAGAGGCTAAAGAACGCGTAGACTTTGAACACAGACCCTGAGTGCAGGAGCAGTCTCAGCTGCAGACGCGGATTCTGAGCGCAGGTGCAGACTTTGAGTAGGGTCCCAGTGCAGAGGGGTGCACGGCTCCCTGAGACTGTTAAAGGAGCTTCGGGCAGAGGAATAAGCAAGGGGACGACCAGGAGGCTTGACCCTGAGAACAACTAGACCTGAGACCTCAGGAGCCTAAAGAGCTCACACAGACCCTGGGCATGAGCATAAAGCTGAGAGGCTAACAATGGCAAGCCAGAGACAAGAACCACAGAAGAGAAAGATCAAGAAGAAATATTTAACACTCAACAAATTTTACACAGAAAAATTCCAGACAACAGAGCAAACAGCAGAGGAGAACAAACAAGTAATCATATCCAAACCTTCCCCCAAAAATGAAAACTGGTCACAAGCTATTGCAGAGTTCCAATCTGAGATTATGAGAAAGATGGAAGAGAACTGACAAGAAAATAACCATTTAAAAGGCAGAATTTCGCAATTAGAAAGTGAGGCTCAGAAATCAAATGAATTGATAAGCAAATTGAAGACCAAAAATGACCAGCTGGATGACTTGAAGAATCAAACAGACCAGATTCTAAAGGAAAACCTAAAGATTATAGCAGAAAACCAGTCTCTAAAGGCTAGAAGTGGGCAATTAGAAAAAGATGCCCCCAAATCAAAGGAATTGATAAGCAAATTGGAGACCAAAATCAAACAGCTAGAAAACAGGATAGACCAAATGAAAAAGGAAAATCAAAAGAGTATAGCAGAGGTTCTGGGTGAAGATGGTGGTAGAGTAAGAAGCAGCTCTTAACCTCTCCTGACCAAAACACACAAAACTCCTCAAGGGGACATAAAAACAAGTCCAGATGAACGGAGGNACCAAAACACACAAAACTCCTCAAGGGGACATAAAAACAAGTCCAGACAAACGGAGGAACCCAACAACAGGGCACAGCGTGGAAGGTACGTGGAATCAAGGCATTTCCATGCTATAAAGGGGTGAAACAGCTCTCACTAAATCGTGGGCTGAGCAACCACCCCACCTCCACCCCCTCCACACACAACACCTATAGCGCTGAGGCCAGCTAGGAAGAGGTGGAGTAAGTTTGGGGCACCCATTGAGTCATTGGCGGCTCTGGGGCCTGTTCCTGAGAGTGGCGGGATTTGGGACCCCAGAAAGCTAGCAAGCGCACGCGGAATTTGAGTGCGGAATTTGAGAGTGGGCAAGACGCCGGGAGCGGACGCTGGGCGCAGAGCGCGGGCTGAGAGCACAGGCACGGGTGGAGGTGTGGGTGGAGGCAGACACAGCCACAAGCTAAAACTCTGAAACCCTGAGTGGGGAACCAGTGCAGATGGGCATACAACTGTGGAAGCAGCGCCCTGAGACTTGTAAAGGAACCTCCGGCATAGGATCAAGCAAGGGGGTCCACCAGGGGGCTAGACCTTGGAAAAAACCAGACAGACCTCAGGAGCCAATAGACCGCGGACAGACCCTGAGCACAAGGATAAACCTGAGAAGCTGCTGGGCTAACAATGGCTACCCAGTCTCAGGAAGCTCAGAAGAGAAAGAATAACAACAAGAAAAAGAAGTCTTTAACACTCGACAACATTTACACAGAGAAAATCCAGACAACCGAGCAAACAGAGGAAGAGAACAAACAAGCATCCGGACCCTCCTCAAATAAGGAAAACACCTCACAAGCTGTGGAAGAGTTCAAAACTGAGATTCTGAGGAAAATGGAAGAGATCTGGCAAGAAAATAACAGTTTAAAAGGTAGAATGTTGCAATTGGAAAGTGAGGCTCAGAAACCAAATGAACTGATAAGCAAATTGAACAACAGAAATGACCAGATTGAAAAGGAATACCAGAAGATTATAGCCAAAAACCGAAAGATTATAGCCGAAAACCAATCCCTAAAGGCTAAAATTGAGCAGCTAGAAGCTAATGATCTCTCAAGACAACAAGAACAAATAAAACAAAGTCAAAAGACTGAAAAAATAGAAGGAAACATGAAATATCTCAATGAGAGAGTGACAGAGCAGGAAAAACAGTCTAGAAGAGACAATTTGAGAATAATTGGTCTTCCAGAAAAACCAGAAATTAATAGAAACCTGGACTCCATACTAACAGAAATAATCCAGCAAAATTTCCCTGAAGTCCTACAACAAGAGGGCAATATAGACATTGAAAGGATTCAGAGAACACCTGCAACATTCGATCCAGAAAAGAAAACACCCAGAAATATAATTGCCAAATTCAAGAGTTTCCAAGCAAAAGAAAAAATCTTACAAGAAGCCAGAAAGAAACAATTCAAATATCAAGGAGCACCAATCAGGATCACACAGGATCTGGCAGCCTCCACGCTAAAAGAC
>NW_025348305.1:0-1077 GCF_016433145.1 Gracilinanus agilis
TATCCCAGACTTGGTGGGTATCTCTGCCCAAATTGCTCATTGCCCCAAAGAAATAAATGCATGGTTTAACACTACATGGAATGGAAGCTACATCTCTGAACATTTTCCCCAGGTCACCCTGGGC
Organism: Gracilinanus agilis; assembly: GCF_016433145.1. Classification (NCBI taxonomy): domain Eukaryota; kingdom Metazoa; phylum Chordata; class Mammalia; order Didelphimorphia; family Didelphidae; genus Gracilinanus; species Gracilinanus agilis. The sequence goes on from NW_025348305.1 coordinate 125, forward strand.
CGGGACCCTGAGAGTCAGAGATTGGAAAATCCTGACAAAATAGAGACCTCACATATAATGTTCCCACTAGAAAAAAAAGTTTGTCATCCACAGTTTTATTGCCAGAAAGTAAGCAGCCCAAATGGGTTTGGGGTATATATGGCTAAAGATGACTTTTGTCTTTTTGCAGTTTTCAGAAATGATATGTTAGAGATAGACTGAAAGAGGAACCAGGTAAGATTTGGGGTGCGGCAGGTCAATGTAGTGTTTGGAGATCCCAGAGATGTTCTTCATGTGTGAGCCATTTGTGCCCCTTCCTAGTTGTTCTGGGCGGCATCAGGTAGGGAAAGGTGCATGCTAGTAAATGTTTAACAACAGATATAAATATATATGTATATGTGTCTATATGCTTGATTTATAAAGAGAGACTGATGCATATANTATCCCAGACTTGGTGGGTATCTCTGCCCAAATTGCTCATTGCCCCAAAGAAATAAATGCATGGTTTAACACTACATGGAATGGAAGCTACATCTCTGAACATTTTCCCCAGGTCACCCTGGGCCGGGACCCTGAGAGTCAGAGATTGGAAAATCCTGACAAAATAGAGACCTCACATATAATGTTCCCACTAGAAAAAAAAGTTTGTCATCCACAGTTTTATTGCCAGAAAGTAAGCAGCCCAAATGGGTTTGGGGTATATATGGCTAAAGATGACTTTTGTCTTTTTGCAGTTTTCAGAAATGATATGTTAGAGATAGACTGAAAGAGGAACCAGGTAAGATTTGGGGTGCGGCAGGTCAATGTAGTGTTTGGAGATCCCAGAGATGTTCTTCATGTGTGAGCCATTTGTGCCCCTTCCTAGTTGTTCTGGGCGGCATCAGGTAGGGAAAGGTGCATGCTAGTAAATGTTTAACAACAGATATAAATATATATGTATATGTGTCTATATGCTTGATTTATAAAGAGAGACT
>NW_025348306.1:0-1505 GCF_016433145.1 Gracilinanus agilis
CCTCCTTTTTTCTTCTCCTTATTCCCCTCTTCCTTCTTCTCTTTCTCTGTCTCCTCTGTTTCTCCTTTCTTCATCTTTTCTCCCCTCCCTCTTTCCCCTTTCTGTTTTTTCTTTCCCTTCCCTTCCCTCTTCTCTCCCTGATCCCCTCTCCTCCCTCTCCTTCCCTCCTCCCTTTCTCTCTTGCCCCTTTCCTGCTGCCTCTCTTTTCCCGTGTCTTCTCTTGGCTCTTCCTCTCCTCCCAGCCCCATCCCACCTCCTTTCCCCAGAGCTGCTTCTTCTCTGCTTATCTTTCTCCTCTAAGATTCTAGAGGAATCCTCTTCCCCCCCCCACCCCCATTTTCCCCTTCTCTCCGCTTTCTTCTTTGTGGCCACAAAGAAACGTAACTGGGTGTGCGACCAAGGGGGGCCTGCATAGTGCTTCAGCCGTCCCAGGGTGGGGGCTGAGTGCAGGACCCCGCCCCTCCTCTGGATTACCAATCAAAGCCTCTCCCACAGGTCCCTCTCATGGGCCCTGAGACTTCCCTTGCCAAAGGACTTTGCAGTAGCCACCCCTCATCCCCGATGTGCCGCCTCCCAAGCATGATGCCTGGTAGGGAGGCACTGGTTCACTTTTGTGCTTGTATCCCACGGCCTGGCAGCACCCGAAAGGGCTTAAGAAAACTTCTTCCCTCCTTCCTTCCCTCTTTCCCTCCTTCCTTCCTTTCTTCCTTCCTTCCTTCCCTCCTTCTCTCCTTCTCTCCTTCCTTCCTTCCCTCCTNCCTCCTTTTTTCTTCTCCTTATTCCCCTCTTCCTTCTTCTCTTTCTCTGTCTCCTCTGTTTCTCCTTTCTTCATCTTTTCTCCCCTCCCTCTTTCCCCTTTCTGTTTTTTCTTTCCCTTCCCTTCCCTCTTCTCTCCCTGATCCCCTCTCCTCCCTCTCCTTCCCTCCTCCCTTTCTCTCTTGCCCCTTTCCTGCTGCCTCTCTTTTCCCGTGTCTTCTCTTGGCTCTTCCTCTCCTCCCAGCCCCATCCCACCTCCTTTCCCCAGAGCTGCTTCTTCTCTGCTTATCTTTCTCCTCTAAGATTCTAGAGGAATCCTCTTCCCCCCCCCACCCCCATTTTCCCCTTCTCTCCGCTTTCTTCTTTGTGGCCACAAAGAAACGTAACTGGGTGTGCGACCAAGGGGGGCCTGCATAGTGCTTCAGCCGTCCCAGGGTGGGGGCTGAGTGCAGGACCCCGCCCCTCCTCTGGATTACCAATCAAAGCCTCTCCCACAGGTCCCTCTCATGGGCCCTGAGACTTCCCTTGCCAAAGGACTTTGCAGTAGCCACCCCTCATCCCCGATGTGCCGCCTCCCAAGCATGATGCCTGGTAGGGAGGCACTGGTTCACTTTTGTGCTTGTATCCCACGGCCTGGCAGCACCCGAAAGGGCTTAAGAAAACTTCTTCCCTCCTTCCTTCCCTCTTTCCCTCCTTCCTTCCTTTCTTCCTTCCTTCCTTCCCTCCTTCTCTCCTTCTCTCCTTCCTTC
>NW_025348307.1:0-1124 GCF_016433145.1 Gracilinanus agilis
GCCCAGTATCACATAGCTATGAAATGTCTTAGGCTAGGTTTGAACCCAGACCCTCCTGTCTCTAGCCTTGGTTCTCTATCCACTGAGCCACCTAACTGTCCTGCACATTTTAAGTCTACTATTCTCCAGATAATCCAGACCTCAGCCTATCACTTTACCCACTCTGGACATTTCTCTCCTGTGTGCCTTTACTCAGTTTTCCCTATGCCTTTAATATCCTTTCTTTTCCTCTTTGACTAGACAGATCTGTCTTACCCATTCTCCAAAGCTAGACTCAGAACCCAGTTCTTCTATAAAGTCTTCCTTGTCACCACTCCCACTAAAAGACACCCTCCCAGCCCCACACCTCTTACCTCTTGCAATACTTCTTGTTTTTTGTATACCTCAATAATATGTGGACTGGTTGGACTAGATTACTGTTGGAATCACTTCCAGCTTTCAGATTCTGTGATTTTTCAGTGTCTATATTATATTTATTTGTGTTTGAATTTTATCCCTGTGCTGGACCATAAGCTTCAGGAGGACAGAGATCTCAGCTTACATCTCTCCTAGTGCTTGACACTGTATAAGGCACATGGTAGGCACTTAGTAATTGTATGTTGAATTGAATTGAAATATTCTATCGGTTACTATCACAAGATTTCCTGCTGAATTCAAATCTTATAATGTTGGAAGTCTGAAATTTGAATTTCACATGCTAGGTAGCCCGATTACTATTTTCTTTTATATAAAAACTTTTATCTAAGTCCTATAGTGTCAAATGATAATATTCCAATTTTAATTATTATCATTATTTGCTTAAGGTCTCATTGTCAGTGTAGAAAGTGGGATTAAGGCACATTTATATCCCTAGTCTTGTCATTAATCTCATATTGACCAATTTTTCCTTCCTTCCTGGCTGCCTGCTTGCCTCCAACAAAAAATTTATTTATTAAGTGCCTATACTATGCAAGGCAGTTAGGTGACTCAGTGTTAGGCTTGGAATAAGGAAGATCTGAGTTTAAATCCAGCCTCAGCCACTACCTCAACTGTCTGGCTCTGGACAAATTACTTAACTTCTGTTTGCCTTAGTCCATTGGAGAAGGAAATCCAGTATCTTTGCTAAGAAAACCCCATGGATAGTG
>NW_025348308.1:0-3783 GCF_016433145.1 Gracilinanus agilis
GAAACATTTGGGTGAGTGGGAAAGGGTCCAATGGTCTAGAGTATTGTAAATGGCCCAACTTCACTCAAATGGGGAAGGAGGGAGGAGTTAGGACATTATTCTCTTCCAGCAAAGGAGAACACATTCAAGGAGGTCTAGAAGATACATATCCCAAAAGGAGGTGAGCAAAATTATCTTCAATGATCAGAGGTCATAGCAGAGTGTCCCTGCCCTCCCTGCCTTCCTTCAGGTCCCTCCTAAAATCTAATCTTCTAAAGGAAGTTCTCATGCCTGTGATTATTCACCAATCTGTGTTACATCTATGCAATTTACCATCTTCCTGACATATTATCGAAGATACTTGGATTTGACTGGTGGGGGGGTTGAGATGAAGAAAGAGCATTGGGATGGTAGGAGAAAGGAGGAAGACATTTGGGGTAGAGAAGTTAAAAGAAGAGAGTATGAGGGAGAGAGAAAGAGGAAGAGGAATATAGAGAAATGGAATAGAGAAAGAGAGAGACAGAGAGAGAGGGTGGGAGTGGAAAAGAGATTGAGGGTGTGCATACTTGGCAGTACTTGATAATTGTTATCACCAGGCCTAGATCAAGTCTCTTCTCAAGTAAAATGGAAGAGTAAGTAGGAAGGACAATAGAGTCACTTCTACTGTGGGATGGATTAGTGATTCCACTTTGTTAGTGGGAAAGGGATTGCTGGGCTAGAATACTGCAGATGGCCCATCTTCCCTCCAAAGGGGAAGGAAGGATGAGTTTGTATAGTAACAACCAAGAGTCTGGACTTCCCTCTCCTTCAGGATTCTAGAGCACATAAAGGTAGTTATGGAAACTACTGGTCAACACAGAGTGGGAGAGCAGAGGGAGCTTCATTGAATACAGGTCATGACAGACTAATCTGTCCTTGACTTCATTCCGGCTCCTACTAAAATCAGAAATTCTTCAGAAACTTTTCATCCTCATGATTATTAGTGCTCAGTGTTATAATCTGTACAAATTACTACATTTGGGAGGGAGGGAAACAGAGAGACATACAGAGAGAGAATGGTGGTGGGGTTGAAGGCCAGAAAAGAAGGAGGAAGATAGAAGGGGGAAGTGTGAAGGAAAAGAGTGTGGAAAAGGAAGCACAGAGACACAAAGAGAAAGATTGGGACAGGCTCAGTGAATTCAAGTCCCCAGTCCTGGGTGAGCAACCTTCTCCAGTTAATGGAAGATTAGAAAGATGGATAGCAACAATCACTGCCAGCAGAGGATGGATCCCTGAAAAACTTTGGGGATATGGAAAAGGGGGACCTGGAATACTGCAATAGGCTTTTTTTGGCTAAAATGGAAAAGTTCTGGATATTATAAGCCCGAGTCCTTGATTTCTTTCACTTCCAGGAATCAAGAACACATTCAATGATGTGTAGAAGTTACAGATACCAAAAGGAGGGTGAGTATAGTTATCTTCAATAAGGAGAGATTAAAGCACAGAGTGTCCCTGTCCTCCTTGCCTTCCTTCAGGTCCCCACCGAAATCTGTTTTTTTACAGGAAGTTCTCATCCCTGTGATTATCAGTAATCAGTGTTCTATCCTATGCAGCTTACTGTCCTGGTGATATTGTAGGAGACATCGGAATTTGAATGGTCTTTCGGAAGGGGAGATGAAGAAAGAGCATTGGGAGGTAAGGAGAAGGAAGACATTTCAGGGAGAGAAGTTAGGAGGAAGAGTCTGATGGAGAAAGAAAAGAGGGAGAAAGAAAAACAGAGAGGGGAGAAAGAGAGAGAGAGAGAGAGAGAGACACACCCCATACCTGGCAGTAGGTAATGAATTCCTATCACCAGGCCTGGGTCAAGTCTCTTCTCAGGTTAATGAAAGAATAAGTAGAAAGGATAAAATAGAGTCAGTACCTCTGAGAGACGAATCANGAAACATTTGGGTGAGTGGGAAAGGGTCCAATGGTCTAGAGTATTGTAAATGGCCCAACTTCACTCAAATGGGGAAGGAGGGAGGAGTTAGGACATTATTCTCTTCCAGCAAAGGAGAACACATTCAAGGAGGTCTAGAAGATACATATCCCAAAAGGAGGTGAGCAAAATTATCTTCAATGATCAGAGGTCATAGCAGAGTGTCCCTGCCCTCCCTGCCTTCCTTCAGGTCCCTCCTAAAATCTAATCTTCTAAAGGAAGTTCTCATGCCTGTGATTATTCACCAATCTGTGTTACATCTATGCAATTTACCATCTTCCTGACATATTATCGAAGATACTTGGATTTGACTGGTGGGGGGGTTGAGATGAAGAAAGAGCATTGGGATGGTAGGAGAAAGGAGGAAGACATTTGGGGTAGAGAAGTTAAAAGAAGAGAGTATGAGGGAGAGAGAAAGAGGAAGAGGAATATAGAGAAATGGAATAGAGAAAGAGAGAGACAGAGAGAGAGGGTGGGAGTGGAAAAGAGATTGAGGGTGTGCATACTTGGCAGTACTTGATAATTGTTATCACCAGGCCTAGATCAAGTCTCTTCTCAAGTAAAATGGAAGAGTAAGTAGGAAGGACAATAGAGTCACTTCTACTGTGGGATGGATTAGTGATTCCACTTTGTTAGTGGGAAAGGGATTGCTGGGCTAGAATACTGCAGATGGCCCATCTTCCCTCCAAAGGGGAAGGAAGGATGAGTTTGTATAGTAACAACCAAGAGTCTGGACTTCCCTCTCCTTCAGGATTCTAGAGCACATAAAGGTAGTTATGGAAACTACTGGTCAACACAGAGTGGGAGAGCAGAGGGAGCTTCATTGAATACAGGTCATGACAGACTAATCTGTCCTTGACTTCATTCCGGCTCCTACTAAAATCAGAAATTCTTCAGAAACTTTTCATCCTCATGATTATTAGTGCTCAGTGTTATAATCTGTACAAATTACTACATTTGGGAGGGAGGGAAACAGAGAGACATACAGAGAGAGAATGGTGGTGGGGTTGAAGGCCAGAAAAGAAGGAGGAAGATAGAAGGGGGAAGTGTGAAGGAAAAGAGTGTGGAAAAGGAAGCACAGAGACACAAAGAGAAAGATTGGGACAGGCTCAGTGAATTCAAGTCCCCAGTCCTGGGTGAGCAACCTTCTCCAGTTAATGGAAGATTAGAAAGATGGATAGCAACAATCACTGCCAGCAGAGGATGGATCCCTGAAAAACTTTGGGGATATGGAAAAGGGGGACCTGGAATACTGCAATAGGCTTTTTTTGGCTAAAATGGAAAAGTTCTGGATATTATAAGCCCGAGTCCTTGATTTCTTTCACTTCCAGGAATCAAGAACACATTCAATGATGTGTAGAAGTTACAGATACCAAAAGGAGGGTGAGTATAGTTATCTTCAATAAGGAGAGATTAAAGCACAGAGTGTCCCTGTCCTCCTTGCCTTCCTTCAGGTCCCCACCGAAATCTGTTTTTTTACAGGAAGTTCTCATCCCTGTGATTATCAGTAATCAGTGTTCTATCCTATGCAGCTTACTGTCCTGGTGATATTGTAGGAGACATCGGAATTTGAATGGTCTTTCGGAAGGGGAGATGAAGAAAGAGCATTGGGAGGTAAGGAGAAGGAAGACATTTCAGGGAGAGAAGTTAGGAGGAAGAGTCTGATGGAGAAAGAAAAGAGGGAGAAAGAAAAACAGAGAGGGGAGAAAGAGAGAGAGAGAGAGAGAGAGACACACCCCATACCTGGCAGTAGGTAATGAATTCCTATCACCAGGCCTGGGTCAAGTCTCTTCTCAGGTTAATGAAAGAATAAGTAGAAAGGATAAAATAGAGTCAGTACCTCTGAG
>NW_025348309.1:0-4604 GCF_016433145.1 Gracilinanus agilis
ACAGGAAGTTCCCTCACTTACTTAAAGAGAATGTGTCTTTCATCACTTCCTGTGGTCCACCTCTAATTCAAATGGACAAATGGCAGTTTCTACATTGATTTGGACTGCCCAAAGGGCAGTCCCTTATTCTTGATTTGTTACTTATTGTCACGTGTGGGTAACTCTCTCCCCTCCCCACTAAGGGAGGTGGGAGTGACATCATTAGCACGCCTGGGTTGAGTAGATTTTTGACTATTAATGGGCTGGAGCTAATTCTATTTACACAATCCCCCCTGATGATCATTGGGTGCCTAGTCACCCCAAGTGATCATGTTACACAAACATCTTCTACCACAAAGGTCCTTCTAACTACAATAGTTAGAGATAAGAGGGAAATGGAAAAGAGAGAAAGCAAAACCAATGTTTTGCTAAGCGCGTTGACAAGAAACCAATTGGGGGCAGTCCCCAATCAGCATAACATGTACAATTAAGGTAACTGTTCAAAAACCCCATCAGTCCATTCATTAGTACCCAAAGTTCGTTCTGGACCACTTGATGCAACCAAACCCCATCAGTTCAATCAATTGCAACCCAAAGTTCATTCTGGATCTCTTGATTAAACGTAGGTCCTTCAGGCATCTCTCTGCAAACAGTTCATTCTCTGGATTTAAGGAATCAGCAAGTTTCTTTCCCTGAGAATTTTCTCAAACAAAACCAAAAATTAATCTTGGATATAATAAAATGCGATTAATCTTGGATTTTATAAAAATACAATCCCCCCTGACGTGGGTATTTAGAAAGAAATACCCAGATCAGCTCAATATATACAGTTGAATCATGGGGTTGCATGAGTCAATTCAAAAGAAAAAGAAAAGAAAAAATATAAAAATCAAATAGAAGAAATTGAAGCTTTTGAAAAAAAAAACATTAAAATCAAAATATCAAAAGTTATGTACATAAAAAATTTTTGAAGAAAACAAAATAAAATTTATAACAGGCCCTTGTATTAGGGTCTAATCAATTATAATTTCCATCCTACTAGTCTGTAGGATACAATGCAGTAATACTGCACTTACCCATTTGCAGCTAAGACTACAGGAAGTTGCCATTCTATAAGAGAGAAAAAAAGACCCGATTTAAATGCAAGGGAAGCGTCTGTCATTCCCTTTACTCTCAGGAGTATATGGGTGAGCCAAATAATAGCCAACCTGTGGTACCTGACTGGCAGTGTAGTTCGGAGAGTCCTACGTCTTAACATATGTTAAGCGTCGCAGCTTCGATTCTTACACTGAGTTCAAGTCCTCAGTGTTGGCGTGGGAGTACCTCAATCCCACTTGTATATGTATGATCTCTTTAACCTCGTGCTCCTTGGCACTGCGCAGATGTTCTCAGAATCCCATTGGATTTGTCGGTCGGTCTTCATGACCTTGTGCTTTCCTTAGCACCATTAATGGCTCATGTGTTCCCTTCTCCTGGAATTAGATAGAAGCATTAATCAGAGTCCCATAACATTTAACAATATATGGCAAGTTCTTGGAGTCTAAACCTTGTGAGTAAGCATTAATATTACAGCAATTATATATATATTAAAATTATAGCATTGCAAAAATGAAAAAATTAAGTGATTATATGTACTCAAGTACAAGAAAATGAGAAAAAAGACAAAAAAAAATATCAATTATTCTATTAAAAGATATTAGGTAAATCAATAAGAAATTAGAATAAAATCAGGGAAAGAATCAAGACAAACCAATGATTCCAAATTAACATCCATGAGTCCATGAACTGTTATCTCCAATGCAGGTAATAGGAAACAGTCAATCAGGTTCAATAGAAGATGCCCTCTTTACATGTGAGCAATGAATCCAAGAGTCCTTTTCTCCGATCTTTATAGCTGTTGGGGTTGTTATTAAAATTTCAAACGGGCCATCCCACGAAGGCTGGGTTGCCCCCGTGCGCTGGAAGTTCTTTATATACACTTTGTCTCCTGGATTCAGGTCGTGAAGTGAAAAGTCTATTGGTCCTGCTTGTACTGCAGTTCCAGATTCATGGAGTTCACGCAGTCTGTGTTGCAATTCCTGTATATAGGAAGCAATAGAAGTATCTCCTCCTAATAGTGATGTATATGCAGGAGAAAAAGGTTTAGCCTGTATAGGAGGATGTCCAAAAAGCATCTCATATGGTGAGATGTGTAGATCTCCCCTAGGTCTGCTTCTAAGATAAAATAGAGCTAGAGGGAGAATTTCAGGCCATTTTAGATGTGTCTCAGTACATAATTTGCCAATCATGGTTTTAAGTTCTCTGTTCATCCGTTCAACTTGGCCTGAGCTCTGGGGGTGATATGGTACATGGAATTTTGGAGTTATCCCCAGGCATGAATATATTTCAGATAAAACTGAATCAGTAAAGTGACTCCCTCTGTCCGAGTCAATACGTGCAGGCAGACCAAAACGAGGAATAATTTCTTTTAAGAGCACCTTGGCAACAAAGGCTGACGTGGCTTGGGCAGTAGGAAATGCTTCAGGCCACCTGGTCAGTTGATCCACTATGACCAGACAGAATTTATATTGTCCAGCCTTTGGCATTGTTATGAAATCAATTTGTAGGTGCTCAAAAGGTGTGTAAGCCAATGGACGCCCACCAAAAGCCTTGCCACGAAAGGCGTGTTGGTTATATGCTTGGCAAGTAGGGCAAGCTGCACACACTTTAGAGGCTATAGTGGTTATGCCAGGAGCTATCCATACTCTCTTAACAGAGTCCACGATGCCCTGGGTACCAAAATGACCATTTTTATGAATAGATTGGCAAATTTGGCGATAAAAGTGTCTAGGGAGCAGGGGTTTTCCTTCAGAGGACACCCATACTCCATTTATCTGTTTGGCTTTAAATTTCTGCTTCCATTTTGTTACTTCCTTCTCATCATAGGAAAGTGATAAATTTAAGTCATCAGTGGTTGTTAATGTTAAAATTAGTTCAGGCCCTTCTATTGCTGCTAGCTTTGCAGCAATATCTGCCCGATTATTTCCCTTAGAGACAGGGTCAGTTCCACCTGTATGGGCAGAGCAGTGAACCACAGCTAGGGCTTTGGGTAGCTGGAGAGCAGAAAGAACTTCATTAATAATTTTTGCATTAGCTATAGATTTTCCAGCTGAGGTTAAAAATCCTCTCTGGAGCCATAACATACCCACTGCATGACATATTCCAAATGCATATCGAGAATCCGTATAAATTGTAGCCTTTTTATCTTTGGCAATTATACATGCATGTTTTAGAGCCATGAGTTCTGCGGCTTGAGCACTTAGATTTGAGGGCAGTGAAGCTGACCATACAGTGTTAAATTCTGTAACTACAGCAGCTCCAGTGTAGCGTATGCCATCCCTCATAAATGAAGAGCCATCAGTAAATAAAACTAGATCAGGATTCTCTAAAGGAGTGTCCAGGAGATCGTCTCGAGCTTTTCAGCCATGGACACTAGTGTTTCACAATTATGTAAAGGTTCTTCCGAAACTGGTAAATCTGGAAGTAAGGTGGCTGGGTTAAGGGTTGTACAACGTTTTAAAGTAATATTTTCATTATTTAGCAAGGTTATTTCATACCTTGTAATTCTCTGATCAGAAAATGCCTGTGTTCTATGTCTTAGCAGTAATGCTTCCACTTCATGTGGGCACATAATTGTTAATGGGCATCCCAATACTAGATCAACAGTTTTCGTCACTAACAGAGCTGTGGCAGCTACACCTCTAAGGCATGGTGGTGCACCTGCAGCTATAGGGTCTAGCTGAGCTGAATAGTAAGCAATTGGACGCTGGTATGGTCCCAAAGTTTGGGTTAAAACACCTGAAGCTACTCCTCTACGCTCATGTACATATAAAGTAAATGGTTTGTTATAATCTGGGATGCCTAGAGCAGGAGCAGACAGAATAGCTTGTTTTAAATTCGATAGAGCTAACTTGTGTTCTGGCTCTAATTTAAGTGGTTCAGGGACTGAATCTTTTGTTAATGCTATAAGGGGTTTAGTAATTTCCCCATAGCAAGGGATCCATTGTCTGCAGAAACCTGTTGCTCCTAGGATTGCTCTTAAGTGTTTTTTAGTGGCAGGATTGCTCAATTTTTGAATATTTTCAATGCGCTTAGGGGATATATGTCGTGCACCAGCTGTCAAGATGAACCCCAAATATTCCACTCTGGGGAGACACCACTGCACTTTTTCTTTTGCTATTTTATGTCCTCTCTTATGTAACTCTAAAAGAAGATGTTTACTATCTTCCTGGCATGTTTCAGCATCAGGTGAAGCCAGGAGCAAGTCATCTACATATTTAATCAATTTGCTATTTTTAAATATTATATTTTCTGTATCTTGGCTCAAAATCTGTGCAAAAATACACGGGCTCTCGCAATAACCCTGGGGAAGACGGGCCCATGCCCACTGAGAATTATTCCAGGTAAAGGCAAATATATGTCTGGAATTCTCATGAATGGGAATTGAGAAAAAGGCTGAGCACAGGTCCACGACCGTAAAGTAAGTGGCTGTGCTGGGAATAGAAGAAATAATTGTGTTTGGGTTTGAAACCACTTGGTGTCTCTTTATAACATGATTGTTTATAGCTCTTAGATCCTGAACAAAT
>NW_025348309.1:4700-6580 GCF_016433145.1 Gracilinanus agilis
TGCTCAATTAGTGAATTTATCACTGGGGTAATTCCCTCAATGGCTTCTTTTGATAAGGGGTACTGAGGAATGGAGGGAACTGGTCCTCCTTTTGTTCTAATCTGAACAGGTACAGCTGATTTAAGTAGGCCTACATCAGTAGAAGATGTAGCCCATAGAGACTCTGGAATATCATCTGGGATTTTTAAAATGGGAGGCTCTTTTACTTCCTGCTCTTCTGAAAGAAGTACAGGGAGTAGGTTTAAAGAGTCCTCTGGCAATTCCAGTGACATAGAACCATCTGGATTGCAAATTATTGTGGCTCTAAGTTTACATAATAGATCCCTTCCCAGTAAATTTGTGGGGGATCCAGGCATTAAAAGAAAGGAGTGTTCTATTGATAAAGGTCCAAGGCTTACCATACGAGGAGAAAGTTCTGGGACCTTTTGAGATGTCCCTGATACCCCTACTACGTTTAGAGAGCCAATAGAATTACAGTTTACATCTGGTTTGCTCACCAGTACTGATCTTGAAGCCCCAGTATCTAATAAACAACCATAACATGAATTACCCACTTTTAGGGTTACATAAGGTTCCTTACTATTTGGGGGGGAATGTATAGGGATAATAGGCATTAGAACATCATGGTCAGGAAAGTCAAAAGTTTCCCTTTCTGATTCCAAAGCCGTCCCTCCCCCCACGCACCTTCATAAAGATGCTTGGGCTCCATGGGCACCCCCCTGAGGGGCATTAGCACCCTGATTAGTTCGGGGGCGAGCTCCACTTGAGATATACTGTTGTGGGGTCATTTGGTATGAGCTATCATCATCCCGAGGTTTATTTTTAGCATTTCTATCATGCCTAAAATTGCTATTCCTGGAATCATCATCATTATTATTACTATTTCTGTTTCTGTTATTCCTATAGTTATCTGTTGGCTGTGTATTATTCTCGAATAGTCTTAAAAAAGTCCTACAATCCCTCATTTTATGGCCCTTTTTGTCACAAAAGGAACAGAAAACAGGCTGATTGTTAGATCCTCGGAGAGGGGCTATAATCTCTCCTTTATTTTTTTGGTTTGCTTTTAACATTTTGATTTCTGCTTTTAAAACATCTATCGAATCAGTATCATCCTCCTGTTCTTGGCTTCTAAAAACATAAGATGCTGTCTTCCTTAATTCCTCAAGGCCCCTTTTATCCCAATTTGGGCAATGAGTCTTAAAATAGTCTTTGACTACTTTGCAGGAATTTTTAACAAATTGTCTACGTACATGTTTTACTTCCCGTTCTACGGTTAAGTCAAGGTCCATATATATCCTTGCAACCTCAATCAGTCTGTCCATAAAATGGGACGGAGTTTCATCGGCACGCTGTTTAATTTTTTCAAATTTGTCCCACATGTATCCTGTGTCAGCACAAGCCTTTATAGCTGTTAATAATGCTTGCCTGCCATCATGTAATTTTTTAATATCTGTTGGAGAGTTGTAATTCCATTTTGGATTTGTATGGGGCCAGTTAGGTGAGTCTTTACTTTTATTACGATTGGCCCGATTTATGATCCTCTCTTTCTCACCATGTGTCAGAATTGCTCCTAAAACATTTTCAACGTCCTGCCAAGTAGGGTCATAAGTATCAAATATATTTTCTAATGTTCTTAAAACTAAAACTGGGTCTTTTTCAAAACTAGGCATATTCTTTTTCAATCCCTCTAAATCATTAAGGCTGAAGGGAGTAAAGTGTCTTACAGATACCAGGTCTCCTTCAGTATTAAAAGTAGGTACTTCTCGTAAAGGAAATAGTGTTCCTGCAGCAATAGCTGTATCCCTGAATGTCTGTAGGAGGGGCTGAGGGGTGGGTTGGACAGGTTGAGGAGGTGGGAGCAGGACGGGCTGGGGATGTAG
>NW_025348310.1:0-344 GCF_016433145.1 Gracilinanus agilis
ACAAAATGTAAATTAAATGGTTTTGATTATATTAAACTAAAAAGTTTTTGTACAAACAAAAACAATGTAGTCAAAATCAGAAGGGAAACAACAAATTGGGAAAAAATCTTTATAACAAAAAACTCTGACAGGGGTCTAATTACTCAAATATATATAGGAGTTAAAGCAATTGTATTAAAAACATCAAGCCCTTCCCAATTGATAAATGGGCAAGAGACATGAATAGGCAATTTTCAGGTAAAGAAATCAAAAGTATCAATAAGCACATGAGAAAGTGTTCCAAATCTCTAATAATTAGAGAAATGCAAATCAAAACAACTCTGAGGTATCACCTCACACCTAGC
>NW_025348310.1:443-1015 GCF_016433145.1 Gracilinanus agilis
GGCTGAACAAACTGTGGTATATGTGGGTGATGGAATACTATTGTGCTAAAAGGAATAATAAACTGGAGGAATTCCATGTGAACTGGAGAGACCTCCAGGAACAGATGCAGAGCGAAAGGAGCAGAGCCAGAAGAACTCTGTACACAGAGACTGATATACTGTGGTAAAATTGAATGTAATGGACCTCTGTACCAGCAGTCATACAGTGACCCAGGACAATTCTGAGGGATTTATAGTAAAGATTCTACCCACATTCAGAGGAAGGACTGCAGGAGAGGAAACATATAAGAAAAATAACTGCTTGAACGAATGGGTGGTGTGGACATGATTGAGGGTGTGGACTCGAAACTACCACACCAATGCAACTACCAACAATTTGGAAATTGGTCTTGATCAAGGACACATGACAAAACTAGTGGAAATGCGCATTGGCCATGGGTGGGGAGAATGGGGGAGGGAGGGTGAAGGGGAAAGTAGGAGTATGAATCATGTTAACCATGTTAAAAATGAATATTAATAAATGTTAAAAAATGATGATTATTTCTTCTATGATGTCCAGAATGCTAATCTAA
>NW_025348311.1:0-1565 GCF_016433145.1 Gracilinanus agilis
ATTTGGTGCATACATATTGAGCAATGTTATTTCCTCATTGTCTATACTGCTTTAATCAGGATGTAATGACCTTCCCTATCTTTTTAAATCATGTTTATTTTTACTTTGGCTTTGTCAGAAATTATGATCACCACTCCTGCCTTCTTTTTCTCATTTTTTCTTTTACTTGGAAGCTCTTGAATTTGGCTATTATATTCCTGGAGGTTGTCTTTTCAGGGTCTAATGTAGAGGGTGATCTATGGATCCTTTCAATGTCTATATTGCCCTCTTGTTGTAGAACTTCAGGGCAATTTTGCTGAATAATTTCTTTTAGTATGGAATCCAAATTTCTATTAATTTCTGCTTTTTCAGGAAGACCAATGATTCTCAGATTGTCNTTCTATTTTATCAGTCTTTTGACTTTGTTTTATTTGTTCTTGCTGTCTTGAGAGATCATTAGCTTCTAGTTGCTCAATTCTAGACTTTAGGGACTGGTTTTCAGTTATAATCTTTTGGTTTTCCAAAAAAATCTTTTGGTTTTCCTTTTCAATCTGGTCATTTCTGGTCTTCAGTTTACTTGCCTCACTTTCCAGTTGTGAAATTCTGCCTTTTAAACTGTTGTTTTCTTGCCTAATTTCGTTTTGAGCTCTTTCCTACTTCTCTAGCCAAAACTTTTCCATCTTTCTTATCATCTCAGATTTGAACTCTTCAAGAGCTTGTGACCAGTTTTAATTATTTTGGGAAGGTTTGGATGTGATTACTTGTTTGTTCTCCTCTTCTGTTTGCTCTGTTGTCTGGATTTTCTCTGTGTAAAAGTTTTTGAGTGTTAGAGATTTCTTCTTGTTGATCTTTCTCTTCTGGGATTTCTGATTCTGGCTTGCCATTTTTAGCCCAGCACCTTCTCAGCTTTATCCTCACACTCAGGGTCTAACTGCGCTCTTTAGGCTCCTGAGGTCTCAGGTCTAGTTGTTCTCTTGGTCAAGCCTCCTGGTGTTTCCCCTTTCTTGATCCTCTGCTAGAAGCTCCTTTAAAAGTCTTAGTGCTCTGCTTCCACAGTTGTGCACCCATCTGCACTGGTTCCCCACTCAAGGTTTCTGAGCCTTTGCCAAAGCCTTCACCCGCACCTGCTCTCAAGGTCTGTGTTCAAAGTCTGTGCGTTATTTAGCCTCTTGGGGTCTTAAGTCTTGCTGCTCTCAGGCCCTGGAGCTGCCAGTGACTTAATGGGTGCCCCAAACTTGTTTTAATTCTTATTCACTGGCTTTGACACTGTAGGTGGTGTGTGTGTGGGGGGGGAGGAGGGGGTTGCTCAGCTAGTGATTTAGTGAGAGCTGTTTCACCCCTTTATAGCATGGAAATGCCCAGAACCCTCGTACCTTCAATGCTGTGCCCTGTTGTGGGGACCCTTCGTTCGTCTGGATTTGTTTTTATATCCCCTTGAGGAGTCCTATATGTTTCAGTTAGGAGAGGTTAAGCAGCTGCTTTTTACTCTGCCACTATCTTAACAAGGGAGATCATCTAATATCTTTTTGAGATCTTTTAGTTTTCATGTCAATGTGAAATTTTACCCTTCAGTCACCTACCATGAT
>NW_025348312.1:0-446 GCF_016433145.1 Gracilinanus agilis
CTGTTGTTGGGTTGCTAACTGATCTCACCATTCTGGAGGACAATTTGAAACTATATCCAAGGGGCTATAAAACTGTGCATACCTTTTGACCCAGTAATATTACTACTAGGTCTGTATAGCAGAGATATAACAAGAGTGGGAAGAGAGAAGGACCTAGGTGTAAAACAAAAAATTATATCAGCCCTTTTTGTGGTGGCAAAAAATTGGAAATTGAGGAGATTTCCAACAATTGGGAAATAGTTAGACAAACTGTGGTATATTATGGTGATGGAATACTATTGTGCTGTAAGAAAAGATATGAGCAGGGCAGCTGGGTAGCTCAGTGGAGTGAGAGTCAGGCCTAGAGACAGGAGGTCCTAGGTTCAAACCGGGCCTCAGCCACTTCCCAGCTGTGTGACCCTGGGCAAGTCACTTGACCCCCATTGCCCACCCTTACCAATCTTCCA
>NW_025348312.1:507-2147 GCF_016433145.1 Gracilinanus agilis
AAAAAAAAAGAAAAGAAAAGAAAAGAAAAGATATGAGCAGGATGATTTCAGAAAGAGCTGGAAAGACCTACCTGAACTAATGAAGAGCAAAATGAGCAGAACCAGGAAAACTTTGTACTCAGTAACAGCAATATTGTACAATGATCAATTGTGAAAGATAGCTACTCTCAGCAATGCAATAATCCAGGACAATTCTGAAGGTCTTAAAAAAAAGAATGCTATCCACCACCAGAGAAAAAAATGTTGGAGTAAGAATGCAGATCAAAGCATACTATTTTTCACTGTAGTTTATTTGAGTTTTAATTTTGTGGTTTTGGTTTTATGTGTGTATTTTCTTATAACAATGAACAATATAGAAATGAGTTTTGCATAATAACACACATATAACCCAGGTCACATGGCTTACCATCTCCATGAAGGGAGAGGGGAGGGAAGGGAGACAATTTATAATTTCTTATAATTTCAGAAAACTTATGTGGAAAATTATTATTACATGCAATTAGTAAAATAAAATATCTTTTAAAAAAAGAAATTGTCTTAGATCATTGCATTGCTTGCTGAGAATAACGTAAGTCATTCACAGTTAGTTGATCATCTTTACAATATTTCTATAACTGTGGACAATGTTCTCCTGTTTCTCACTTCATTCTGCATCAGTTCTTGTTAGTCTTTCCATTTTTTTTTTTCAGAGATCCTCCTGCTTGTCCTTTCTTACAGAACAATAGCATTCCATCACCATTACACATGACTTCTTATTCAACCATTCCTCATTTGATGGACACCCCCTCAATTTCTAATTCTTTGCCACCAAAAAAACAGCTGTTTAAATATATATGTATGATATATAGTGTGTATCACAAATACATGTGTATATGTATATCACAAACATATGAATATGTGTATATCATATATATAATATTACAAATAATTCCTTTTCCTTTTTGTCTTTGATATATTTTGGAGATAGAGACCTACTTTAGTGGTATTGCAGGGTTAAATGTTAGCCTTTGAGTATATTCCAAATTGCTCTCCAGGAAAGTTAGTTTATATTTCTACTGTGTGTTAGGATCTTAACTTTCCCACAACCCCTCCAAAATTTCTTATTTTTCTTTTTCATCCTATTAGCCAACCTGATAGGTGTGAGGTGGTACCTCAGATTTGCTTTCATTTGCATTTCTCCAATCAGTAGTGATTTAGAGCATTTTGTTTTCATATAACTATAGATAATTGATTACTTCATCTGAAAGCTGCCTGCTCATATTCTTTGGCCATTTATTTGTATTCTTATAAATTTGATTCAGTTCTCTAAATATTTGCAAAATGAGGCCTTTATCAGAAATAGTTACTATAGGGTTTTTTTTCATATTTATAATTACTATGTATTCCTCTCCATCCCGTTTTCCCCTTTTATCCTACACTCTCTGACTTTTCACCCTATCCATCCTCAAGTGTTTTGCTTCTGACTACCACCTCCCCCAGTCTACTTTCCTTTCTATCATTCCTCTTTCTCATATCCCCTTCCCTTCATATTTTCCTGCAGGGTAAGATAAATTTCTATACTCAACTAATCATATATATTATCTCTTCTCTGAACCAATTGTGATGAGCACAAGGTACTAGGGCTCCCCTTATTTCCCCCT
>NW_025348313.1:0-570 GCF_016433145.1 Gracilinanus agilis
GATAAATTAGAAGCCTTCCCAATAAGATCAGGTGTGAAACAAGGATGCCCATTATCACCTCTATTATTCAACATAGTACTAGAAACACTAGCAGTTGCAATTAGAGAAGAAAAAGAAATTGAAGGTATCAAAATAGGCAATGAGGAGACTAAGTTATCACTCTTTGCAGATGATATGATGGTATACTTAAAAAATCCTAGAGAATGAACTAAGAAGCTAGTAGAAATAATCAACAACTTTAGCAAAGTTGCAGGATACAAAATAAATGCACATAAATCATCAGCATTTCCATACATTTCCAACACATTAGAGCAGCAAAAGGTAGAAAGAGAAACACCATTTAAAATCACCCTAGATAATATAAAATATTTGAGAATCTATCTACCAAAACAAACACAAAAATTATATGAAAACAACTACAAAACACTTTCCAAACAAATAAAACTGGATCTAAACAACTGGAAAGCCATTGATTGCTCATGGGTAGGATGAGCTAACATAATAAAAATGACCATTCTACCCAAATTAATTTACCTATTTAGCACCATAACTATCAAACTACCAAAAAAC
>NW_025348313.1:666-1487 GCF_016433145.1 Gracilinanus agilis
TAACAAAAGATCAAGAATATCAAGGGAAATAATGAAAAAAATGTGAAGGAAAGGGGGCTAGCAGTACCAGATATTAAACTATACTATAAAGCAGCCGTCATCAAAAAGATATGGTACTGGCTAAGAGACAGAGGGGAGGATCAGTGGAATAGACTTGGGGTAAATGACATCAGCAAGACAGTGTATGATAAACCCAAAGAGCCCAACTTTTGGGACATGAATCCACTATTTGACAAAAACTGCTGGGAAATTTGGAAAACAATATGGGAGAGATTAGGTTTAGATCAACATCTCACACCCTACACCAAGATAAATTCAGAATGGGTGAATGACTTGAATATAAAGAGGGAAACTATAAATAAGTTAAGTGAAAACAGAATAGTATACTTGTCAGATCTCTGGGAAAGGGAAGATTTTAAAACCAAGCAAGAGTTAGAGAAAATTACAAAATATAAAATAAATGGTTTTGATTATATTAAACTAAAAAGCTTTTGTACAAACAAAAACAATGTAGTCAAAATCAGAAGGGAAACAAGAAATTGGGAAAAAATCTTTATAACGGAAAACTCTGAAAGAGGTCTAATTACTCAAATATACAAGGAGTTACATCAATTGTATAAAAAAATCAAGCCATTCCCCAATTGATAAATGATCAAGAGACATGAATAGGCAATTTTCAGGTAAAGAAATCAAAAGTATCAATAAGCACATGAGAAAGTGTTCTAAATCTCTAATAATTAGAGAAATGCAAATCAAAACAACTCTGAGGTATCACCTCACACCTAGCAGATTGGCTAAAATGAAAGAAGGGGAGAGTAATG
>NW_025348314.1:0-2302 GCF_016433145.1 Gracilinanus agilis
TATATATATATATATATCCCCAATCTCCCTTCTGAGCTTCAGTCTTATATTACCAATTACTTATTATACATTTCAAACTAGATGCCCCCAAGATATCTCAAATTCAACTCATTCTAAATTTAACTCATATTTCTAGAAAAACTCTCCCGCTCCTCGAAACTTTACTATTTCTTTTTAAGGCACCAATATCTTTCTAGGCTCCCAAGTTCATAATTTGGCAATGTACTCAACTCTTCACACTGTCACCCCACATATCCAATTGGTCCTTAAATTTTGTCATTTCTGCATCTTAAAACATCTCTCATCTGACCTCTTCTCACTAATTACACAGTTTCAGACCCTCATTTCCTTTCACCTAGAATTATTGCAACAGCCTCCTAGATCTCCTCACCTCAAGACTGTCTCTGATTCAATCAGTCCTCCACACCAATTTTCCTTAAATGCAAATTTGATTGAATCAGCTCCTCTACTCAAGCAACTTCAATAGCTCCATATTACCTATAGGGTAAAATATAAATTTCTCTGCTTACTTTTTAAAATCTTTCACAACCTATCATTCCAGCCTCTTTGGATATTATCCAGATCTCCCACCCTCTGTGATCCAGCTTAATTGGTGTTTTCTAAGAGGCTCACAAAGAATACTACATTTCCCATCTTGGTGACTTTGTGGATAGTGCTGGGCCTGTAATTAGAGAGACTTATCTTTACAAGTTCAAATCTAGCCTCAGACATGTACTAGCTATACAACCCTGGGCAAGTAGTTTAATTCTGTTTGCCTCCACTCCAGTATCTTTGCCAAGAAAACTCAAAGTGAAGTAACGAAAAGACAGACATAACTGAAATGATTGAATAACAAAAAACTCCAAACCTGGAATGTTCTCCTAATTGATTTTGTATCTCACTCCTTACCCGTGCCTCATAAAATCAGTCTCTTCTTCCAAGATGCACCTCAAGCATCACTTTTTACACAAAGCCTTTACTGATCTATCCAAATGTTAATGTCTTTCCTCTGAAACTACCTTGTATTTAGTTAATATGTTTTTATGTGTTTTGTTCATACAACTCTTTTTCATATAACATATTTTCTAACATCAAAGAGCTAGGTAGTACAAGTTTGATTCTTCCCATCTTATTGATGGAGAGCCTGAGGTTCAGAGCAATTTAGTTACTTGCCTATAATCCCAAAGCTCAAAGCCACTTCTCCTGAGTCAAATAGACCATTGGCAATGGACATATAAAAGTATTTATAGAGACTTCTGGGTTAAGATGGCGGCAGAGTAAGAAGCAGCTCTTAACCTCTCCTGACCGAAACACACAAAACTCCTCAAGGGGACATAAAAACAAGTCCAGACGAACGGAGGAACCCCACAACAGGGCACAGCGTGGAAGGTACGTGGAATCGAGACAGTTCCAGGCTAAAAAGGGCTCTCAATCACTCAATCGCGAGCTGAGCAACCGCCCCACCCCCACCCCCTCCACACTCACCTATAGCTCCGAACCCAGCTAAAAAGAAATAGAGCAAGTTTGGGGCACCCATCAAGTCATTGGCAGCTCCGGGACCTGTTCCTGAGAGCAGCAAGACTTAGGACCCCATTAAGTCAAGAACGCACGCGAAAGCTGAGCGCGCGGGAGCAGAGAGTGGACGCTGGGCGCGCAGAGTGCCGACTGAGCAGAGGCGTGGGTGCCGGCTGAGCAGAGGCGTGGGTGGAGGTAAACACAGCCAGGAACTAAAGCCTAAGTGGGGAACCAGTGCAGACGGGTATACGACTGTGGAAGTAGCTCCCTGAGACTTGTAAAGGAGCCTCCTGCAGAGGATCAAGCAAGGGAATCCACCAGGGGGCTTGACCTTGGAAAAAACTAGAACTCAGACCTCAGGAGCCAATAGACCGCGGATAGACACTGAGCGCGAGGATAAACCTGAGAAGCTGCTGGGCTAATGATGGCTAATCAGTTACAGGAAATTCAGAAGAGAAAGAATAATAACAAAAAAAAGAAGTCTTTAACACTCGACAGCTTCTACACAGAGAAAATCCAGACAACTGAGCAAACAGAGGAGGAGAACAAACAAACATCCAGACCCTCCCCAAATAAGGAAAACTCCTCACAAGCTATGGAAGAGTTCAAATCTGAGATTCTGAGGAAAATGGAAGAGATCTGGCAAGAAAATAACAGCTTAAAAGGTAGAATCTTGCAACTGGAAAGCGAGGCTCAGAAACCAAATGAACTGATAAGCAAATTGAACACAAGAAATGACCAGATTGAAAAGGAATACCAGAAGATTATGGCCGAAAACAAGAAGATT
>NW_025348314.1:2400-3669 GCF_016433145.1 Gracilinanus agilis
AAGATTATGGCCGAAAACCAGAAGATTATGGCCGAAAACCGAAAGATTATAGCCGAAAATCAATCCCTAAAGGCTAGAATTGAGCAAGTAGAAACTAATGATCTCTCAAGACAACAAGAACAAATAAAACAAAGCCAAAAGACTGAAAAAATAGAAGGAAACATGAAATATCTCAATGAGAGAGTGACAGACCAAGAAAACCGGTCTAGAAGAGACAATTTGAGAATAATTGGTCTTCCAGAAAAACCAGAAATTAATAAAAACCTGGACTCTATACTAACAGAAATAATTCAGCAAAATTGCCCTGAAGTCCTACAACAAGAGGGCAATATAGACATTGAAAGGATTCATAGAACACCTGCGGCATTCGATCAAGAAAGGAAAACACCAAGAAACATCATTGCAAAATTCAAGAGTTTCCAAGCAAAAGAAAAAATCTTACAAGAAGCCAGAAAGAAACAATTCAAATATCAAGGAGCAACAATCAGGATCACACAGGATCTGGCAGCCTCAACACTAAAAGACCGCAAGGCGTGGAATACAATATTCAGAAAGGCAAGAGAGCTGGGCCTGCAACCACGGATCAACTACCCATCAAAATTGACTATATATTTCCAAGGGAAAGTATGGGCATTCAACAAAATTGAAGAATTCCAGGTATTTGCACAGAAAAGACCGGGGCTAAATGGAAAGTTTGATATCCAACCACAAAAATCGAGAGAAACCTGAAAAGGTAAATAAGATACAGAGGGGAAAGAAAGAAAACTTATAATTTTTAAATTTGCCTTTTTAAGGGCCTTAGTGAGATCTAATTATCTGTATTCCTTTGTAGAGAAATGTTATGTTTAATTCTCTGTAGTGAACTCTATTCACTATTATAATATTCACTATTATAGTAATCAGAAGAATAATTAACAGGGTGAGGGTGGAACACTAAATAATCTAAGATGGCGTGGGGGATGGGAAAGAGGGGGTAAATAGCAGGGGATGCCAAGAGAAACTTGAGTGAATAAGAAAATAGAATATTCTATTACACACAAAGAGGGCATGGAAGGGAGAGGGAACAAATACTATTATAAGAAGGAGAGGAAGAGAGCATTAAGAGGTAATAATCAAACCTTACTCTTAGTGTAATCAACCCTGAGAGGGAAGAGTAGTTAAACTATCCATTGGGAAATAAAACTCTTATCTAACCCTTCTGAGAAAGTTAGAAGGGATAAACCAAGGGGAGCAGGGGAGTGGGGAGGACAAAAAAAGGGAGGGGAGAAG
>NW_025348315.1:0-1278 GCF_016433145.1 Gracilinanus agilis
TATATATACATATATATATAGCCTAACAAGAAGATAATTCTTTTTTTTTGGTTTATTTTAAATCAGGCGTACACTCATTACCATTTTTATTGTTCAATTATTATGTTTAATTTGTGGTTGGAATTATCATCCATGAAACCCTCTTTTCTATGTTTTGTCCAGTTAAAAATGCCTAATCTCTTTCTCAAGCTGGCTCTGTATAGATTCTCTATGACATTAGATGACTAATTGGTTTTCCCCACCACCTTATGTAATCACAAGGTTTATTGAAAATAGTAAACTGCAAAGACAATTTTTTATGTAATCATCTACAAGTTTTCTCTCTTAGTCACCTATTTCTTTGGAGTGTCTGGGGCAAAGTCACATTCCAGCTGCTCCTACATATTAACAAAGGTAAAAATAGGAAAGAAGGAAGTATGCCTTCTCAGAAGTGATACAGTAAGGTAAGGGGATTATGGGGAAAGGAGCTCCATTTTCTAGGCTAAATTCACTCTTAGCTTATGCTTAAGGCCTGCTAATATTCTGACACTTTTTTATGTTGTGTGTGAATTTAATAAAAATTGTACCCCCTTATTCCATTTGAAAACCTATTTTTATCAGTTTCAGCTTCATCTTTTGTTTATCTGTCCTTCTGGCATTCTGATATCTGAAAGGGGATAGTGGGAGTTCCTGTGCGATGAATGTATGGCACAAAGTCAGGATTCAACCCAAACTAAGGTTAAACTTGTCCAACATGAAAGTCCTTGGAGGAGTGGTGAAAACGGGTTGTATAAAAAAGGGGAAACAGGCAATGCCCTCTCTTGCTGGAAACTTGTCTTTCTCCCTGCTCTGGAGCATTTAAAGCTTGGCATGCACTGGCTTGGCACACAGTCACTTGAGGGACTGTTTCAAACAGTTAGTAATTAGGCACAGCTAGGTGATCATGGGATGCTTCTCTCTTCTTTCTCTCTCTGTCTCTCTGTCTCTGTCTCTGTCTCTCTGTCTCTGTCTTTCTCTCCTCTCTTTCTTCTCCCTCTCCCTCTCTCTTCTTTCTTCTCTTTCTCCTCTCTTCTCTCTCTCTCTCCTCTCTCTTCTCTGTATGGCTCTCTGTCTCTGTCTTTCTCTTCTCTTTCTTCTCTCTCTCCTCTCTTCTCTCTCTTTCTCCTCTCTCTCTCTTTTCTCTGTCTGGCTCTCTCTCTGTCTCTGTCTTTCTCTTCTCTTTCTTCTCTCTCTCCTCTCTTCTCTCTCTTTCTCCTCTCTCTCTCTTTTCTCTGTCTGGCTCTCTCTCTGTCTCTGTCT
>NW_025348315.1:1330-5479 GCF_016433145.1 Gracilinanus agilis
TTCTTATCCCTCTTTCTCTCTTCTCTCTCTCCTCTCTTTTCTCTCTCTTTTTCTCTCCTCTCTCTCTTTCTCTTTATCCTCTCTTTCTTCTCACTCTTCCCTCTCTCTCTCTCTCATACACCTTTACTAATAATTATAAAATAATATACAGTCTCCAGAGAATTTCAATCATAATAGTTGATCCTACTAAGATCCTTTCCATAATGCAGGTATTGATTCCTTTATATAGAGACTTAGTAAGCACAACTGATTCTACTTCCAAACTTTGGTCTCCGATTTTACCCTGCTGGTCCTGGTCCCAACAAATAGAGGAGGCACTACAGACATTGTCAGTTCAGAGGCTAGATTTCCAGAAGCCTCAGCTTTCCATTTACGTATTTGAAGAAACCTTCATTTCCATTTTTTCTGGTAGGTTTAAGGATCCAAGACATATCTTCATCCCATCAGGAATAATGACTAATGTTCCATTGAGGCCTGACATTCTTTCTGCTCTCTATGTCAAAACTTAAATACTCATTCCTTAAATTGATCATATTAAGCATTTGAAGCCCTTTACAATTTAGTTTTACCTACTATTCTAAACTGAATTACAGTAGGGCCCTTAATTGGTGATTTTGCTTTCTGAGGTTTCTGTTACCACAGTCAGCCTCAAAAAAAAAGCCTTCTGTTTTCATTTTCATCTTCACTATTTTGGTTGTTGTTGTTTTTATTTTTTGGGAGGAGGTTGAGATGGGAGACCAGAAAGAGCTGAGCATTGGGGCAGGAGTGGGGAGAGATGGTACACACACACACACACACACACACACACACACACACACACACACACACACCACATATATGGGTGTCAGTAGGTCTTCACATATCTATATTTTCAGCCCTTCACAGTAGGTTTTAGAACATATCCTCTACTTATACTGAGTCCTGATGTATTATTATTATCTCTTACGGTCTATATTCTAGATGAACTTAGATGCCTGTCATTTCTTGGGCTTAACATTTAAGACTATCACCTCCATGCTTTGCCTGTTGCTGGAATGGTTTCTGTCTTTACCTCTAGCTTTTATAACCCATTATTTTTTTTCCCTTAAGATTCAGCTCAAGTGCCACTTCCTTCCAGAGTTCTTAAATGACTTCTTCCTTTCCCCTGTATCTACACAATTATTAATGCTATCTGTGAAAGCACTTTGTATTTTGTTTTTCCTTCACTGTGCATATGGTACTTTCCTCTAAAAATGTAACTTTTTTAAGAATAAAAATAATTGGAGAAGCTATGTGGCTCAGTGGATTGAGAACCAAGTCTAGAAATGGACAGTTCTGGGTTCAAATAAGGCCTCAGACACATTCTAGCTGTGTAACCCTGAGAAAGTCATTTAACTTTCATTGCCTAGTCCTTTCTGCTCTTCTGCTTTGGAATCAGAACAAAGTATTGACTGGAAGATGGAAGCTAAGGGTTTAAAAAAATAATAGTTATAATCAATTTTGTCTTTGTATTCCCATTGTTTCATACAGTCAATACCGACCAGTATGTGCTTAATAAGTATTGCTTAAGTTAAATAAACAAATCATAGAAATTTATAATTAGTTGATAGTTTAAAGCTATGGTATCAAACTCAAACAAAATGTATTTTCTGCCTGGCCTCCGATGTCTTAGACACAAGAGTGACTAAACAAATTGTTATTTATGTTTATGATGAAATACTATCATGTCATAACAAATGAGAAGCAGGTTAATTAAAAAAATATGGAAAGACATACATGAAATTATGAACAGCAAAATGAGTAGAACTAAGAATATTACATATAGCTATAGAATAAATGTTTGAAGAATAACTTGTGAATGTTTAGCTCCAGAGAAAAAACTAGTAAATAGAATTTACATACATAGATTTTTTGGTTTTGGTTTTATTTTTTGTCAAGCCATTCCTCCTCTATTGTAGGGGAAGTTAGGGAGGGAAAGACATAACTGGGAATTGATGTAATCAACAAATAAATAATTTTTAAAGGAACTAGGTGGAATAAAGAAAGCCATATGTTAACATTATCTATATTTTACCATATTTCATATATGTGTTGTTTAAAATATTTCCCAATTGTATTTTAATGTAGTTTCAGCCACAGCTTGAAAATCTCTTATTTAGAAACAATTTAATCTGTATCTATTTTATAGACGAGGAAAACTGAAATGCCTGTAGGAAGCAAATTGGAGAGCCAACATTCATTGCCATTTCCATTTTTTTAATGGACAATCTCCTATATTTCAACCCTGTAGCCACATAAGGCTTTTTTCTACCTTATTCTCATGTTTACATTATTTATTAAAATGGTAAAAATACCACAAAGAAATTGCTTTAGTCAATTGCTTCCAAACATCTATTACCTATTTCAGTCCCCCAGATTCAAAGATACACCATTCTTTCACTCTCTTTCTAAAATTGTCTTATAGTGATAGTGATGAACAGATTTCTAAAGATAAAAAAGTCAAACCTAGAGAAAAAATGTGCTATGATACACACAAATCCCCTGCAGACATTGGCTTAACAACTAGTGAGTTGATAACTGCATTCAGGTGACAGTTGCTTGTCTTGACAGGTAACAGCTCAGCTAATCAAAAATGGATGATATGATCAGAATTAATGAGGCAGCACCAGGCTCTAATGAATGATGGAACTTCATTCAAATTTGCCCCTATATTTTATTAATTCCAAAGGGATCTTCACCTTTGAAACTTAAACATTTATGAATCAAACACAAGATTCATAGATTAACAGGAAGGGATGCTCACCACAAATACTTTTTCTTGATACTAGACCACTAATCAAAAGTAGAGCAATTCCATGAAAGCTATTTTTTCTTGTCAGCCTTTAAGCCCCAACTCAATCTCCTCTTATCCATATGGAAAGCTTTTAGTATCCTAAATAATTCCATACATCTTTGTTTCCCCTTTGGATTAATGAATTATCAAAATCTTTAGAAAGTGGGATTAGCTTAAGGAATATGTCATCTGGAGTATGACAAGCAAAAATAGGAAGAAGGAATCTTCCGATTTCAAGTAATTCATTCTAAGTAGGTGAGTTTTCTTTCTAGGTAAGTGAGTAGCTCAGTTCTTCTTACCTTGTAAAGGAATTCAATATAAACACTATCAGAAATCTCTAATTTCTGCCATCCTGGAACAAAATTCCAGATCCTCCTCTTTTGTCATAACTTTGTGAATTGGATCAACTAATTTTCAGCTTTAGAAAAGACCTCAAAAGTCACATGGTCAAAACTGCATCTCATCAGAGATCTCCTATAGAAAATCACAACCAAATATTTATCTGGCTACATTTAGTGTATGGTTGTGTGTCATTCATCATCTGATCCTTGCTTCCACTATTTTAAAAAATAGAGGTAATATTATTTATTAGTTGCTTAGATTTATTATGAGAAAAAATTGCCATTTAAACCTTAAATATATTCACATTCTAGGGTGGCTGAGAGTATTTCGTGAGATTATATCTATATCTATGTACATGGCTTTGTAGACCTTAAAGAGCAATATAGATGCTAGGTTTTATTTTAATTTTTATAGTATATATACTATAAATACTATACTACATGTAGTATAGTATTTAATTTTTATAATATTTTATGCTTTTGAAGTTGCTTCAGAGATAGAAAGGTCCATATATCTTATCTAATCTCCATTAAAAATGACAATAATTCAACCTCTCTATTCCCTCACTGCATATTATCAGAATGGTCTGTAATTCGAGTTGATATACAACAAATTGGGATGAAATGGAATTGATCCATCCATACTTTTCTCTTCTATTTTGTTTGGAAACAACAGCAGCTTTTTCTGAGTCTGTGGTTAGGGAATAGAAATGGAACTAAGTGGACCACATGGGATTTGAACTTATGATGTTGTCTTTACAAAGATCATATTCTACCCTGCTGAGCTAACTGGAATGGAAAAGAAAGCAAACCACTAATAATGGTTTGGTACACTGATATGAAGGTTTCTCCTTGAAATGTCTTCAAATAAACTAGTATAAAGAGAAAGTAGAAAAAATATTATCACATGATAAATATGAACCTTCATTACATAAATATAATAATATATTAAAGGAAATATGTATTTAATATATTTAAATATCCATCATATAAGAT
>NW_025348316.1:0-1059 GCF_016433145.1 Gracilinanus agilis
GGAGCCTGCCACGGGGCTGCTCAGCCCAGCTCGGCCTCCCCTCGCTGGCCCGGAGGGGCCTGGTGGCCCAGCTGGAACCGTCGAGTACCCCCTTCCCCCCAAAACAACGTCTCTCTCCACCAGCCCCTGCAGTCTCCCCAAGAACCTCCACGTTAAGGGAGCTGCCCGGGCCGGCCAAGGGCACCCTCCAGGCCTCTCTGGATTTCTTCTCCGTCACCCCAGGGTGCGTGTGGCAGGGGGGCCCCTCCTCCCCTCCCCCACCTCCCTCTGGCTTTTAAGCTTCCTCTTTCCCAGTTTGGATCCCCCCACGCTTGGCTGAGGTGTTGAGTGGCCTGACCTGGGAGCTTCCTCGGCTCCCAGGCCTCCCGAGAGGAGAGGGGGCCGCCCCCCCCCCAGCAGCTGCCCAGATTCTCTGCCGGGACCCCGGGCTGCCCACCCCCTCCTGGGCCACCCCAGGTGGGACGAGGCTCTTGCTTCTCCAGGGAGAGCCCTTGAGGGAGAGCCGGCTCTCATGGCCCTGCCTCGATGGTACTCCCCAGCCTGCACACTGCCCTGCACGCCCTTCCCCATCCTGCTGCCTTCTCTGAACGCAGCCACTCTGGACACTTCCCTGAATGGACCAGACAAGAAATTGGAACCCCCCCAGGGAGCCTCAGGTCTCCTTCACCCCCCCCCCCCGCAAAGCCCCAGATCTTTTTCTTTCCTGGGCCTGAAGGGCAAGTCGCTTGCTTGGACNCTTGGACTTCCTGGAGCTTGTCCTGCGAGGCATCCCCCCAGCAGCCATGTTTGGATTCGCATTTGTCCCTGAGAGAGAATGCTAGTCGGGAGTTGGGAACCCGAATTCAGAGCTCACGCCCTGGCTGACCTTCCTTGAGTCGCATAATCCTCTGGGCCTCAGTTTCCTCAACTGTAAAATGAGGGGGTTGTTTTCCACGGCACCGAGCTTCTTCATCTTTCCATCCCATTGTTCAGTGGAGTCTGACTCTCGTGACTCGGTGGACCATGTTGTCCGTGGGCCTTTCTTCCAAAGATATGGGAATGGCTCACCATTTTCTTCTC
>NW_025348317.1:0-310 GCF_016433145.1 Gracilinanus agilis
TGAATGTGCCATGTGCAGCTGAGAAGAAGGTGTATTCCTTTTTGTCCCTATTTATTTTTCTCCACATATCAATTAGATCTAATTTTTCTAGGACTTCATTCACCTCTCTTACCTCTTTCTTATTTATTTTTCGGTTTGATTTATCTAGATCTGACAGAGGTATATTTAGATCTCCCACTAGTATGGTTTTCCTATCTATTTCCTTCTTGAGCTCTGCCAGTTTCTCCTTTATGAATTTGGGTGCTATGCCACTTGGTGCATACATATTGAGCAGTGTTATTTCCTCATTGTTTATACTGCCTTTAATCAG
>NW_025348317.1:407-1475 GCF_016433145.1 Gracilinanus agilis
ACCTCTTTCTTATTTATTTTTCGGTTTGATTTATCTAGATCTGACAGAGGAATATTTAGATCTCCCACTAGTATGGTTTTACTATCTATTTCCTTCTTGAGCTCTGCCAGTTTCTCCTTTATGAATTTGGGTGCTATGCCACTTGGTGCATACATATTGAGCAGTGTTATTTCCTCATTGTTTATACTGCCTTTAATCAGGATGTAATGACCTTCCCTGCCTTTTTTAATCATATCTATTTTTACTTTGGCTTTGTCAGAAATCATAATAGCCACTCCTGCCTTCTTTTTCTCATTTGACGCCCAAAAGATTTTGCTCAAACCCTGAACCTTAAACTTGTGTATGTCCACCCGCCTCATATGTGTTTCTTGTAGACAACATATGGTGGGATTTTGGTTTCTAATCCACTCTGCTATTTGCTTCCGTTTTATGAGCGAGTTCATCCCATTCACATTCAGAGTTAGAATCATCAGTTGTGCATTTGCTGACATTTTCAAATCCTCCCCCATTCCTACCCCTTCTCCTTAAGCTATTTCCTTTAAAACCAGTGGTTTGCTATTAAGACCCTATCCCTTATCCCCTCCCTTGATTGACTTCCCTTTCTACCCCCTCCCTTATTTACCCCACCTCTTTTTGTTTTTAAAGGCCTTATGAATTCGCTCCCCCTTCTCCCCTCCCTTTTTTTGTCCTCCCCACTCCCCTGCTCCCCTTGGTTCATCCCTTCTAACTTTCTCAGAAGGGTTAGATAAGAGTTTTATTTCCCAATGGATAGTATAGCTACTCTTCCCTCTCCGGGTTGATTATACTGAGAGTAAGGTTTAAATATTACCTCTTAATGCTCTCTTCCTCTCCTTCTTATAATAGTATTTGTCCCCTCTCCCTCCCATGCCCTCTTTGTGTGTAATAGAATATTCTATTTTCTTATTCACTCAAGTTTCTCTTGGTGTCCCCTGCTATTCACCCCCTCTTTCCCATCCCCCATGCCATCTTAGATTATTTAGTGTTCCACCCTCGCCCTGTGAATTATTCTTCTGATTACTATAATAGTGAATATTATAATAGTGAATA
>NW_025348318.1:0-5329 GCF_016433145.1 Gracilinanus agilis
CTTCCTTCCTTCTTTCCTCCCCACTCCTTTCCTCTTTCCCTTCTTCAGATACTAGCTTCATGACCCTGGAAAAGTCATCTTAATTCTGTGCCTCAGTTTCCTCTTTGTAGAGTAGGGATAATCATAATACCTACTCTGAAGGATGTTTATAAGAATCAAATGAACTATGACTCTCATCATTATTGTGCTTAGATGGGCACAGCTATGGTTGAGGCATGACTAGGGCCGTTGTCTCCTCTGGGGCCATCCTTCTCTGGCAGTTTACCCTGGGCTGTTTTCAGTCCTATGACAGAGAGATTAAGCAGAAATGCTATTTTTCCCTGAAGAATAAAACCAACCAAACAAAAAAAAATCTCAGCAGAAAAATTCTGACGTGACAAATGAGTTTGACATGGGGAAGAAAAGCCAAGCAAACAAAGAATTTCTTGCCTTTTCTTTCCTTCTTTCTTCTTCAAGAGAAGGTGAATTTTTTCCTGGCTCCCTTTGTTCCTTGGGGAGCTCCCAAATGTATCTTAATTACTCTCATCATCACTTTTCATGCTTTCTTAAGTCTTTCTATTATTTGGGCCCATTTTCAGAAGCAGACGAAAGCTGTAGTCTGGGGAATAATGAGTGATGGGAAAGATGGAATGAAGACCTCTAGAGATGGCTGCGCCGCCATCTTTGCTTTGTGAAGATTCTGGCTCCAGCACTAAAGGCTATGAAGGAACCTAAACGTGTCTGCCCTTGGGCTGGAGCCAAAGTTCACTGCCCAGCATAATAATTGCGCATTCTGAGAGTTTGCCCCAACCCCTGACCGTATCTGATTCTCAGACTCCTCTGGGTAATCAGTCACCAGAACAAGGGTTGTGATTCCTATTTTACAGAGACTAAGGTTCAGAGTGGATCAGAGGATTGTGAAAATGAGGAGGAGGGTCAGGGAGGAGGGTTGGGCTCAGCCTTGGGAGATTTACCCAAAGGAATTCAATTAAACCAACATTAAGCCCAAATTTTGTGTGGACCCCGATACTGGATTATGGGAGAAGCACAAAGTTAGGATAAAAGGGATCTAAATAGTCACTTGGGGCATATTACCAATACACATCACTAGGGCACTTAATAGTGCATGATAAGTAAGTTTGATAACGAATTTGGCCTTGGAACAGAGATGAGAGAATGTACCTGAGCCAGGAGGGCTCCGGAGCCAGCTGGAGTCCTGAGACAGCCAATTGTTAAATTTTCAGTATGAGAATTTTCACCTGAAAAACCAGCAAGACAGAATTCAGAGCTGGATTTAATTTGCATTCAGACTTAAGCAAATAATAGAGGAAATGATGTTAAGAATGCAGATTGAACTGAAACGTGTGTCATGCATACATCTATGTGGAGAGCTAGTTGTTAAACATTTACCAGCATAGCCTCGCAGCACCTCTCTCTTTTGGGGGTAGAGATGGCAGCCTGGGTGTGGAATGGTACATAATGTTCTGCCAGATGTAGCTGAGGGACTCATGGGCTTTGTTGACTTGTACCACTTCCCTTTCTGGTGAGGGAAGCGGGCTTGGGGGGGGGTAGAGGAGGAACCAGAGGGGCGTATTTCTAGATGACTGTGACCTAAAAACAAAAGGTATAAATATGGAGCCATTCTGTGAAAGAGACATGCAGAAAAAGGTCTGTGCAACATTGGGATGGTGAGAAGTTGGAGTCGAGATGGAGTTGGGGGACTGCTAGCTACAGGAAATTGTGTAGTGAATGGAGAGTTCTAAGGAAGCAGGCAGGAATCTACCACTGATTCGCCTCATTCTCCAGACTTCTCTGAGTCCCCTTTTGTAGCCAGGCTCCTTTCCTTCCACTCTCCCAGCAGTCCTCTCTTGACACATCTTCCCCATTAGTATTTAAGCCATTCTTTGCTTGTATTGATAGCCCAGCTTAGTGCCTGGCTCAAAGTAATACATATCTATCCATCTGTCTGTCTGCCTGTCTGTCTGGATACATCTTTCTATTCATCTATCTTCCATTTTTTAATCTTCTATTTCTCTATCCATCTTTCTGTCTGTCCATCTATTTATTCATCCATCTAGCCTTCCATTCATCTATCTTTCTATTTATCTATCCATCTATCTGTGTATCTTTCTGCCTCTGTATCCACAGTCCATCTTGTTATTCCAGCTATCTCTCCTGCATAGTAGAGGTGGATAAGCTTAGGGAAATGGTGATGGGAAGGGGGCAGAGATGCCCAGGTCTTAGAAAAGCTCCAGCGTCCCTTGAAAGCCTTGCATGGGAATCCATGATCATAGGTGCAGCTGTTTAGAGCTGGAAGGGGGTGTTGGAGACCTTGTCGAGTCATTCATTTTAAGGAGGAGGTTGGACGATGGGGAGGAGTGTTGTGCTTTAGGAGAACTAGGGGTTGCACACCATTGTAGACCTTCCTTTTGTTACGTTGCGGCGAATCACACAGCTCAGAGGACACCCAAGAGGTGCTGCCACAAGGATT
Organism: Gracilinanus agilis; assembly: GCF_016433145.1. Lineage (NCBI taxonomy): Eukaryota > Metazoa > Chordata > Mammalia > Didelphimorphia > Didelphidae > Gracilinanus > Gracilinanus agilis. The sequence goes on from NW_025348318.1 coordinate 2,471, forward strand.
GGGAGGGGAGCCGGCTCAAGAATGGGAAATGAGAAAGGGGAGTCAAGCAGCTCATGGTTGGAGGGCAAAGAATTCTGGGTTGGAGTCAAGAAGATCTGAGTTCAAATCTGATCTCAGATATTTCCTGGCTGTGTGACCCTAGGCAAGTCACTTAATCTCCATCTGTCAAATGAGGACCACAAGAACACCTGCTTCCTAGAGTAGTTTTGAGGATCAAATAAGATAATAATTAGAAAGTGTTGAACACAATGGCTGCCTCGTAGTAGGGGCTCTATACTTTTTAGTTATTATTATGAAGGATGACTGAGCCTGGGCAGATGGGTGGGCTGCATCCAACTGTTGTCTTAAGCTTCTGCCTATTGGGGTGCCTGCCGTCTGTGCCCACCATGCCACCCCCATGGTCTCTACCACACTGAGCAGAAAGAAGGCACCCACTCTCAGCTTCTCTCCTCCCTCTGCAGCCTGGGGTGGTTCTGGGAAGAACTCTGGGCATTCATGGGTAGACTTGGGGGACGTGACATAGGCCTGAATCCTTCTTAGAGGTGCTGCCTGAGCTCTCCTAGCCAGCAGTACCCACAGGGAGTGACACAGAGGCTGGGTGACCTATAGACCCTGCCAGGCCATCTGTAACCTGCTCTAAGAAGCTCCTCAATCGAGCTAGGCACCAGGATTAAGGGGACTTTCCCTAATTAAGTCTCAGTAGGTAGGTGGAAAGAGAAGCACAAGTTGGAGAAGAATTGGGTAGCCCATGTCCGTCCTCCCCAGGCACATAGGAAGAAAGGGGAAGAGGAAGCCTGTCTGCTAAGCAGTCCCTGAGTCATAGCCTGGCCGCGCTGGGGGTGCTGGGCTGCTACACCCAGCCCTGCGGGGCTCCTGACGTCCGGCCTTTGCCCAGAGACCCTGTCAATGGGGGGGATGTCCAGCCCGCTCTCCTGGCTGCAGGCCGCTCCACCTTTGACTTTCCTTCTCCAAGAGGATGCACTCGATAAGGGGTCTCACACCATCATTTGGAGAAGGATAGATGGACGTGGCTCTGACAAGAAGACCCTGACTTTAGAGGAGACTGGGGAGCGCTAACCCCTCACTCTACAGATGGGAAAATGGAGGCCCAGGATAGACAATTGACTTGCCTGAGGTCATTCGGTTGGAAAAGAATCAGAGGCAGGATTTGATCCCAGGTCCACAGGCACCAGTGAGCTTTCTCTGTCGAGCAGCTAGATTCAGAAAGGCTTGAAAGGAAGGGCCCAAAGAGGAATCATGAATGGTTCCATGTCTCCTTGGAGGGGCTTGGGGATGTGTTCAGCTCAGCATTCCTCTCCATTACTTGGATAAAGCCAGGGAGAGCAGGGTTTGAATTCTGCCTCTGAGGGTTACTAGGTCTCCCTGGGAAAGGCAACCCAACTCCGAGGCTCAATTTCTTCTTCTGTAAAATGGGATAATAACATCTACCTCACAGGGCTGTTATGAAGTCAAAGTAAGTTAACATAGATAATGATTTTAAAGGGAGAGAAATGAGAATCAGTATTTCCCAGGTCAACAAGCATATGGTAGGCACCTACTATGTACCGGGCCTGTGCTCATCCCTGGGGATACAAAGAAAGTCCAAACGAGTCACTGTTTTGCCTTCAAGGATCTTATAATCTAGTATCAAAGGCCCGGGGCATAGCTGTCTGATTCGTAGCTAGACGGGACGGCCCCGGAAGAGTGTCCAGAGGAGACCACTTGACGGAGAAGGGCTTGGAGTCTAGGCCAGAGGAAGGAAGCGGCTTTTTTCAGCCCGGAGAAGAGCAGTTTTACCGCCAGTTCGAGCTGCCTTGGGTCAGCTGTTATGGGCTCCTTCTCACTGGAGCAAAGCTGCTGGCCACTTGTCTGCTGTGTGGGGAAGGGGATGCTGTCTCCAGCCCCGAGCACAGATGAGTTTGCCACCAAGTCATCTTCCAGCTCCAGAGTGGAAGTGCAGGACTGGTGGACAGCCTAAACTGGATGGCTGCTGCACTCCTTTGATTAAACACAAGAGGAAACTGAGGCCCAGGGTTTAGAAACCACTGGCCCAAGGTGATTAGGAAGGAGAGCCAAGACTCATCGGGCTCCCGATGACTGCCAATACTTTGTCCATTGCCCCATCTCTTTGACATCCCTTACACAGTTTGTAGGGAAATAGAAGGGTCTGTACTGATGAATAGAGGAACAATAGACATCCCTCAGGGAGGGAAGATAGAGAAGGCAGCCCTGGTGGCTTCAAAGAAGAACAGCTTTCATGCGGATGCGTATCTGTAAGCCTCGACCGCTGGAGCCCCTTCCTAGGAAACAGAGCTGTGGGGCTGTTGCTCGTTGCCTTCAGGTCTTTGGATTTATTGCTGGTCATTAACTGGGACGCTGCGACACCAGGAAGAAGAAACAAGATGAAAGTCACAGCCAGGGCCGGGGAGAGTTAATTTGGCAGGCGGTGGCAGGCCTGGGAGTCCACAGAAGCTATTAGCACCTGCTTGTTCCCTCGCTGATGCTGGGGAGGAAAGATATTAGGAAAGCGGTCATGAGGGATGCTTAGCGAGTGGTGGAGGGTTTCAGACACCTTTTGGTGGCAGCATGAACTATGGGCTTTTAACACGGGTACAGAGATGAGTCCCCTTCCCGAGCACAGAGCTTTCTATCAACTTCCCTCAATAATTTATGTCCCTTAAGTAGCTCCTATTTGGACCTTGCCTGCAGCTTTAGAAACATTATCTCCTTTGATCCTCACAGCAGCCCTCTAGAGTAGGAAATAATAAAGATTCCTCCAAACATTTATATAGTACTTTAAGATTTAGACCATGACATATCCTTTTATTCCTCCCTCCCTCCCTTCCTTCCTTCCTTCCT
>NW_025348319.1:0-5210 GCF_016433145.1 Gracilinanus agilis
CTCCTCCTCCTTCTCCTCCTCCTTCTCCTCCTCCTTCTCCTCCTCCTTCTCCTCCTCCTCCTCCTCCTTCTCCTCCTCCTTCTCCTTCTCCTTCTTCTCCTTCTCCTTCTTCTCATTCTCCTTTACCTCCTCCTCCTCCTTCTCCTCCTCCTTCTTCTGCTTCTTCCCCATTTTCTTCTTCTCCTCTCCTTCTCCTGTTCCTTTTCTACCCTCTTCTTTCTTTCCTTCCTTCACATTTCTGCCTCCTCTCCCTCTTCCTTTTCCATATTTAAGTTATTTAAGAAAAATGTTTTTCAAAATATAAATAAGTATAGAAATGTTCGCTATTCCATCAAATTCAAAGAATCACAAGTCTAGAACTAGAATGGATAGTAGAAGTCATCCAATATAGCCTTTTCACTGAGTAGATAAGGAAGACTGAAGCCAAGAGACTTTGTGACTTGCCCAAGGTCACATGGATAATGACATAATGACCAAGGCAGAATTTTGAACTATGTCCTTAACCCCATATCCAAGGTTCTTTTCCACACACTGCCTCTTGCATTGAATTCAATTTAGTATGATTTTATGTACCTTCCTGCTCAAGGATGCTTTACAATGTATGATAGAGGATAAGAAAGAATAACTATGGAATTATGCTATACAAGGTAGACTAAGATTAATACAAAGAAGTACCATAAGTAAAATATCATAAGATATTTTACCGGGGAGATGGGTTGAGTTTGAGGGAAGGCTTAAATGAAGAATTAATAGTTTTATTAACCCTTGACTAAAAAAGAAGCATTACCATATAAATAAGGACAAATTTGTTTAAGCTTGTTTAAGGGATGTCATGAAAAAGACATGGAGGGGTTCTGGGTTAAGATGGCGGCAGAGTAAGAAGCAGCTCTTAACCTCTCCTGACTGAAACACACAAAACTCCTCAAGGGGACATAAAAACAAGTCCAGAAGAACGGAGGAACCCCACAACAGGGCACAGTGTGGAAGGTACATGGAATCGAGGCATTTCTAAGCTATAAAGGGGTGAAACAGCTCTCACTAAATCGCGGGCTGAGCAACCACCCCATCCCCACCCCCTCCACACACAACACCTAGAGCGCCAAAGCCAGCTAAAAAGAAATAGAGCAAGTTTGGGGCACCCATTGAATCATTGGCAGCTCCAGGGCCTGTTCCTGAGAGCAGCAAGATTTAGGACCCCAAAAAGCTAATGAACACACACAAAATTTGAGTGCGGGAACAGGACGCCAAGAATGGACGCTGGGCGCAGAGCACGGGCTCAGAGCTCAGACACAGCTGGAGGCGTGGGTGGAGGCAGACACAGCCACAAGCTAAAGCTCTGAAACCCTGAGTGGGGAACCAGTGCAGACGGCATACGACTGTGGAAGCAGCCCTGAGACTTGTAAAGAAACCTCCAGCAGAGGATCAAGCAAGGGGGTCCACAAGGGGGCTTAACCTTGGAAAAAACCAGACGGACCTCAGGAGCCAATAGACCGCGGACAGACCCTGAGCGCAAGGATAAACCTGAGAAGCTGCTGGGCTAACGATGGCTACCCAGTCTCAGGAAGCTCAGAAGAGAAAGATTAACAACAAGAAAAAGAAGTCTTTAACACTCCACAACTTTTACACAGAGAAAATCCAGACAACTGAGCAAACAGAGGAGGAGAACAAACAAGCATCCTGACCCTCCTCAAATAAGGAAAACTCCTCACAAGCTATGAAAGAGTTCAAAACTGAGATTTTGAGGAAAATGGAAGAGATCTGGCAAGAAAATAACAGTTTAAAAGGTAGAATCTTGCAATTGGAAAGTGAGGCTCAGAAACCAAATGAACTGATAAGCAAATTGAACAACAGAAATGACCAGATTGAAAAGGAATACCAGAAGATTATAGCCGAAAACCAGAAGATCATAGCCGAAAACCGAAAGATTACAGCCGAAAACCAATCTCTAAAGGCTAGAATTGAGCAATTGGAAGCTAATGATCTCTCAAGACAACAAGAACAAATAAAACAAAGTCAAAAGACTGAAAAAACAGAAGGAAACATGAAATATCTCAATGAGAGAGTGACAGACCAAGAAAACCAGTCTAGAAGAGACAATTTAAGAATAATTGGTCTTCCAGAAAAAACAGAAATTAATAGAAACCTGGACTCCATACTAACAGAAATAATCCAGCAAAATTGCCCTTAAGTCCTACAACAAGAGGGCAATATAGACATTGAAAGGATTCATAGAACACCTGCGACATTCGATCCAGAAAAGAAAACACCCAGAAATATAATTGCAAAATTCAAGAGTTTCCAAGCAAAAGAAAAAATCTTACAAGAAGCCAGAAAGAAACAATTCAAATATCAAGGAGCACCAATCAGGATCACACAGGATCTGGCAGCCTCCAAGCTAAGAGATCGCAAAGCTTAGAATACGATATTCAGAAAGGCAAGAGAGCTGGGCCTGCAACCACGGATCAACTACCCATCAAAATTGATTATATATTTCCAGGGGAAAGTATGGGAATTCAACAAAATTGAAGAATTCCAGGTATTTGCACAGAAAAGACCAGGGCTAAATGGAAAGTTTGATATCCAACCACAAAATCGAGAGAAACATGAAAAGGTAAATAAGATGCAGAGGGGAAAGAAAGAAAACTTAGAATTTTTAAATTTGCCTTTTTAAGGGCCTCAGTGAGATCTAATTATCTGTATTCCTATGTAGAGAAATGTTATGTATAATTCTCTGTAGTGAACTCTATTCACTATTATAGTATTCACTATTATAGTAATTAGAAGAATAATTCACAGGGTGAGGGTGGAACACTAAATAATCTAAGATGACATGGGGGATGGGAAGGAGGGGGTGAATAGCAGGGGACACCAAGAGAAACTTGAGTGAATAAGAAAAATAAGATATTTTATTACACACAAAGAGGGCATGGGAGGGAGAGAGGACAAATACTATTATAAAAAGGAGAGGAAGAGAACATTAAGAGGTAATAATCAAACCTTACTCTCACAGTAATCAACCCGGAGAGGGAAGAGTAGCTATACTATCCATTGGGACATAAAACTCTTATCTAACCCTTCTGAGAAAGTTAGAAGGGATAAATCAAGGGGAGCAGGAGAGTGGGGAGGTCAAACAAAGGGAGAGGAGAAAGCAGAGGGAATTCCAAAGGCCTTTAAAAACAAAAAGAGGGGGGAAAATAAGGGAGGGGTAGAAAATGAAGTTAATCAAGGGAGGGGATAAGGGATAGCGGCTCAATGGCAAACCACTGATTTTAAAAGGGAAAAGTATAAGGAAAAAGGGGGTAGAAATAGGGGAGGATTCGAAAATGTCAGCAAATGCACAACTGATGATTATAACTCTGAATGTGAATGGGATGAACTCACTCATAAAACGGAAGCAAATGGCAGAGTGGATTAGAAACCAAAATCCCACCATATGTTGTCTACAAGAAACACATATGAGGCAGGTGGACATACACAAGTTTAAGGTTCAGGGTTTGAGCAAAATCTTTTGGGCGTCAAATGAGAAAAAGAAGGCAGGAGTGGCTATTATGATTTCTGACAAAGCCAAAGTAAAAATAGATATGATTAAAAAAGACAGGGAAGGTCATTACATCCTGATTAAAGACAGTATAAACAATGAGGAAATAACACTGCTCAATATGTATGCACCAAGTGGCATAGCACCCAAATTTATAAAGGAGAAACTGGCAGAGCTCAAGAAAGAAATAGATAGTAAAAACCATAATAGTGGGAGATCTAAATATTCCTCTGTCAGATCTAGATAAATCAAACCAAAAAATAAATAAGAAAGAGGTAAGAGAGGTGAATGAAGTCCTAGAAAAATTAGATCTAATTGATATATGGAGAAAAATAAATAGGGACAAAAAGGAATACACCTTCTTTTCAGCTGCACATGGCACATTCACAAAGATTGACCATGTTATATGGCAAAGAATCATTGCAAACAAATGCAAAAGAGCAAAAATAATAAATGTAACCTTCTCAGATCATAATGCAATAAAAATAATAATTAGTAAGGGCACCTGGACAGGAAAATCAAAAACTAATTGGAAATTGAATAATATGATTCTTCAAAACCAATTTGTCAAAGAAGGAATCATAGAAACAATCAACAATTTCATTGAAGAAAATGACAATGATGAGACATCCTACCAAACTCTGTGGGATGCGGCCAAGGCAGTACTCAGGGGTAAATTTATATCCTTGAGTGCATATATTAACAAATTAAGGAGGGCAGAGATCAACAAATTGGGCATGCAACTCAAAAAATTAGAAAGTGAGCAAATTAAAAATCCCCAGATGAAAACTAAATTAGAAATACTAAAAACCAAGGGAGAAATTAATAAAATCAAAAGTAAAAGAACTATTGTATTAATAAATAAGACTAGAAGCTGGTACTTTGAAAAAACAGATAAAATAGACAAAGTACTAGTCAATCTAATAAAAAAAAGGAAAGAAGAAAACCAAATTGACAGTATCAAAGATGAAAAGGGAAACCTCACCTCTAATGAAGAGGAAATTAAGGCATTCATTAAAAACTATTTTGCCCAATTACATAGCAATAAATATAACAATTTAGGAGATATGGATGAATATTTACAAAAATATAAACTGCATAGATTAACAGCTGAAGAAATAGAATACCTAAATAATCCCATATCAGAAAAAGAAATTGAACAAGCCATCAAAGAACTCCCTAAGAAAAAATCACCAGGGCCTGATGGATTCACAAGTGAATTCTATCAGACATTCAAAGAGCAAATAATCCCAATACTATACAAATTATTTGATATGATAAGCAAAGAAGGAGTCCTACCAAATTCCTTTTATGACACAAATATGGTACTGATTCCAAAGCCAGGGAGATCAAAAACAGAGAAAGAAAACTACAGACCAATCTCCCTAAAGAACATAGATGCAAAAATCTTAAATAGAACACTAGCAAAGAGACTCCAGCAAGTAATTAAGAAGATCATCCACCATGATCAGGTGGGATTTATACCAGGAATGCAAGGTTGGTTCAACATTTGGAAAACCATCCACATAATTGACCATATCAATAGTCTAACAAACAAAAATCACATGATCATCTCAATAGATGCTGAAAAAGCCTTTGACAAAATACAGCATCCATTCCTATTGAAAACACTGAAAAGTATAGGAATAGAAGGACCTTTCCTAAAAATAAT
>NW_025348319.1:5310-5802 GCF_016433145.1 Gracilinanus agilis
TATCAACAGACTAACAAACAAAAATCACATGATTATCTCAATAGACGCTGAAAAAGCCTTTGACAAAATACAGCATCCATTCCTATTGAAAACACTGAAAACTATAGGAATAGAAGGACCTTTCCTAAAAATAATGAATAGTATATACCTAAAACCATCAACAAACATCATATGCAATGGGGATAAATTAGAAGCCTTCCCAATAAGATCAGGAGTAAAACAAGGATGCCCATCATCACCTCTATTATTCAACATAGTACTAGAAACACTAGCAGTGGCAATTAGAGAGGAAAAAGAAATTAAAGGTATCAAAATAGGCAAGGAGGAGACTAAGCTATCACTCTTTGCAGGTGATATGATGGTATACTTAAAAAATCCTAGAGAATCAACTAAGAAGCTTGTAGAAATAATCAACAACTTTAGCAAAGTTGCAGGATACAAAATAAATGCACATAAATCATCAGCATTTCTATACATTTCCAACACACTAGA
>NW_025348320.1:0-4769 GCF_016433145.1 Gracilinanus agilis
ATATATATATGGATGAGCCAAGATGATGGCCAACCTGTGGTGCCCGATTGGCAGTGATATATATCAAAAATATATATTGCAAAAAAATAAAAAGATTAATAGTGATTATATGTACTTTAAGTACAAGAAATGAGAAAAAGGGAAAAATCAATTATTCTATTAAAAGATAATAGGAAAAGCAATAAGAAAATTGAAAATAAATTCAGGGAAAAAAGCAAGACAAAAAAAAGTACAATGTGATTCCAAAAAATAGCATCCATTAGTCTATGAACCGTTATCTCTAATGCATGTAACATGAAACAGTCAATCAGCTTCAATAGAAGATGCTCTCTTTACATGTGAGCAATGAATCCAAGAGTCCTTTTCTCCAATTTTTATAGATGTTGGGATGGTTAATAATATTTGGAATGGCACTTCCCATGAAGGTTGAGTTGCTCCAGTGTGCTGGAAATGAAGGTGACCATACAGTGTCAATTTCTGTGACTATAGCAGCTCCAGTGTAGTGGATGGCATCCCTCATAAAAGAAGAACCATCAGTAAATAAGACTAGATCTGCATTTTCTAAAGGAGTGTCCAGGAGATTGTTTCAAGCCTTTTCAGCCATGGACACTAGTGTTTCACAATTATGTAATGGTTCTTCTGAGACTGGTAAATCAGGAAACAAGGTGGCAGGATTAAGAGTTGTACAGCGTTTTAGAGTAATATTTTCATTTTTTAGTTAGGTTATTTCATACCTTGTAATTCTCTGATCAGAAAATGCCTGTGTTCTATGTCTTAGCAATAATGCTTCCACTTCATGTGGGCACATAATTGTTAATGGGCATCCCAATACTAGATCAACAGTTTTTGTTACTAACAAAGCTGTGGCAGCTACGCCTCTAAGACATGATGGTGCTCCTGCAGCTACTGGGTCCAGCTGGGCCAAATAATAAGCAATTGGATCCTGATAAGGTCTCAAAGTTTGAGTTAAAACACCTGAAGCTACCCCTCTATGCTCATGTACATGTAAAGTAAATGATTTGTTATAATCTGGGATGCCTAGAGAAGGGGCAGATGGGATAACCTGTTTTAAATTTGACAGAGCTAACTGGTGTTCCGGTTCTAATTTAAGTGGTTCAGGGTCTGAATCTTTTGTTAGTGCTATAAGGGGTTTAGTAATTTCCCCATGGCAAGGGATCCACTGTCTACAAAACCTGTTGCTCCTAAGATTGCTCTTAAGTGTTTTTTAGTGGTAGGATTGCTCAATCTTTGAATATTTTCAATGCGCTTAGCAGAAATATAATGGGTGCCAGCAGTTAAAATGAACCCTAAATATTCCACTTTGGGGAGATACCACTGAACTTTTCCTTTTGAGATCGTATGGCCTCTTTTATGTAATTCTAAAAGAAGATGTTTACGATCTTCTCAACATATTTTGGCATCTGGTGAAGCCAAGAGCAAATCATCCACATATTTAATTAACTTACTGTTTTTAAATGTTATATTATCTGTATCTTGGCTCAAAATCTGTGCAAAGAGGGGGAAGCTTTCCAAGTACCCTTGTGGCAGATGACACCATGTATTCTGAGAATTTTTCAAGGTAAGGCAAATATATGTCTGGAATTCTCATGAATAGGAATCGAGAAAAAGGCTGAATGAACATAGGTCCACTACCATAAAGTAAGTGGCTGTACTGGGAATAGAGGAAAAATTGTGTTTGGGTTTGAAACCACAGGATATCTCTTTATGACATGATAGTTTACAGCCCTTAAATCTTTAACAAATCGATATTGGGCTTTTCCATCTGGGCCTAATTTTGGCTTCTTAACAGGTAAAATAGGGGTATTATATTTTGATTTGCATGTGATTATTATTTCTTGCTCAATTAATGAATTTATTACTGGACTGATTACCTCAATAGCTCCCTTTGATAAAGGGTACTGAGGAATGGAGGGAGCTGGCCCTCCTCTTATTCTAATCTGAACAGGAACAGCTGATTTAAGTAGGCCCACATCAGTAGAAGATGTGGCCCAGAGAGACTTCGGGATATCATCTGAGATTTCAAAGGTGGGAGGCTCTTTTACTTCCTGACTCTCTGAGAGAAGTACAGGGAGCAAGTTTAAAGAGTCCTCCAGCAATTCTAATGACATAGAACCATCTGAATTGCAAATAATTGTGGCTTTAAGTTTACATAATAGATCCCTTCCCAGAAAAATTGCAGGGGATCCAGACATTAAAAGAAAGGAGTGTTCCACAGTTAGGGGTCTTATTATGCTTACCATGTGAGGAGAAAGTTTTGGGACTTTTTGAGGTGTTCCTGATACCCCTACTGCATTTAGAGAGCCAATAGAATTACAGTTTTTATCTGGTTTACTCACCAGTACTGATCTTGAAACCCCAGTGTCCAGCAAACAATTGTAATATGAATTTCCCACTTTTAGGGTTACATGAGGTTCATTACTATTTGTGGGGGAATGTATGGGGATAATAGGCATTAAAACATCAGGGTCTGGAAAGTCAAAGTTTTCCCTTTTTGATTCCAAAGCCCTTTCCTCTCTCTTGCACCTTCATAAAGATGCTTGGGCTCCATGGTCCCCTTCCACCCCCCCCCCCCCCAGGGGCACTAGCAACCTGAGTAGTTCAGGGGCGAGCTCCACTTAAGATATACTGTTGCGGGGTCATTTGGTATGAGTTATCATCTTCCTGAGATTTATTCCTAGCATTTCTATCACTCCTAAAGTTGCTATTCCTGGAATCATTATTATTATTATCATTATTATTATTCCTGGTATTATTCCTATAGTTATCTTTTGTTTGGATATTATTTCTGAGTAATCATAAGAGATTTCTACCGTTCATCATCATATGGCCCTTCTTTGTACAGAATTGACAGATAATGGACTGATAGATTCTTGGAGAGGGGCTATAATCTCTCCTTTATTTTTCAGTTTTTCCTTTAGCATTTTATTTTCTGCTTTTAAAGCATCCACTGAGTCAGTGCCTTCCTCATCTCTTTGTGCATGGCCCTTAAAAACATAAGATGCAACTTTCCTCAATTCCTCAAGACTCATAGATTCCCAGCTTGGGCAGTTAGTTTTTTTTTAAACATTTATTAATATTCATTTTTAACATGATTACATGATCCATGCTCCTACTTTCCCCTTCACCCCCCGCAATCCCCCCACCCATGGCTGATGCACATTTCCACTAGTTTTGTCATGTGTCCTTGATCAAGACCAATTTCCAAATTGTTGGTTGTTGCATTGGTGTGGTAGTTTGGAGTCCACACCCTCAATTATGTCCACCCCGACCCATGCGTTCAAGCAGTTGTTTTTCTTATATGTTTCCTCTCCTGCAGTCCTTCCTCTGAATGTGGGCAGCATTCTTTACCACAAATCCCTCAAAATTTTCCTGGGTCACTGTATTGCTGCTGGTACAGAGGTCCATTACATTCAATTTTACCATAGTATATCAGTCTCTGTGTACAATGTTCTTCTGGCTCTGCTCCTTTTGCTCTGCATCTGTTCCTGAAGGTCTTTCCAGTTCGCCTGGAACTCCTCCAGTTTATTATTCCTTTTAGCACAATAGTATTCCATCACCCACATATACCACAGTTTGTTCAGCCATTCCCCAATTGAAGGACATACCCTCCCTTTCCAGTTAGTTGCCACCACAAAAAGCGCAGCTATAAATATTTTCGTACAAGTCTGTTTATCTATGATCTCTTTGGGGTACAAAACCAACAATGGTATGGCTGAATCAAAGGGCAGGCATTCTTTTATAGGCCTTTGAGCATGATTCCAAATTGCAAGCCAGAATGGCTGGATCAGTTCACAGCTCCACCAGCAATGCATTAATGTCCCAATTTTGCCACATCCCCTCCAGCATTCATTACTCTCCCCTTCTTTCATTTTAGTCAATCTGCTAGGTGTGAGGTGATACCTCAGAGTTGTTTTGATTTGCATTTCTCTAATTATTAGAGATATGGAACTCTTTCTCATGTGCTTATTGATACTTTTGATTTCTTTACCTGAAAATTGCCTATTCATGTCTCTTGCCCATTTATCAATTGGGGAATGGCTTGATTTTTTATACAATGGGTTTAACTCCTTGTATATTTGAGTAATTAGACCCCTGTCAGAGTTTTTCGTCATAAAGATTTTTTCCCAATTTGTTGTTTCCCTTCTGATTTTGACTACATTGTTTTTGTTTGTACAAAAACTTTCTGGTTTAATATAATCAAAACCATTTAATTTACATTTTGTAATTTTCTCTAACTCTTGCTTGGTTTTAAAGTCTTTCCCTTCCCAGAGATCTGACAAGTATACTATTCTGTGTTCACTTACCTTGTTTATAGTTTCCCTCTTTATATTCAAGTCGTTCACCCATTTTGAATTTATCTTGGTGTAGGGTGTGAGATGTTGATCTAGACCTAATCTCTCCCATATTGTTTTCCAAATTTCCCAGCAGTTTTTGTCAAATAGTGGATTCTTGTCCCAAAAGTTGGGCTCTTTGGGTTTATCATACACTGTCTTGCTGATGTCACTTACTCCAAGTCTATTCCATTGATCCTCCTCTCTGTCTCTTAGCCAGTACCATATTGTTTTGATGACTGCTGCTTTATAGTATAGTTTAATATCTGGTACTGCTAGGTCCCCTTCCTTCACATTTTTTTCATTATTTCCCTTGAAATTCTTGATCTTTTGTTATTCCAAATGAAATTTGTTATAGTTTTTTCTAGTTCAGTAAAGAAGTTTTTTGGTAGCTTGATAGGTATGGCGCTAAATAGG
>NW_025348320.1:4865-8353 GCF_016433145.1 Gracilinanus agilis
TGTTTCTCTTTCTACTTCTTGTTGCTCTAGTGTGTTGGAAATGTATAGAAATGCTGATGATTTATGTGCATTTATTTTGTATCCTACCACTTTGCTAAAGTTGTTGATTATTTCTACAAGCTTCTTAGTTGATTCTCTAGGATTTTTTAAGTAGACCATCATATCATCTGCAAAGAGTGATAGCTTAGTTTCCTCCTTGCCTATTTTGATACCTTCAATTTCTTTTTCTTCTCTAATTGCAACTGCTAGTGTTTCTAGTACTATGTTGAATAATAGAGGTGATAATGGGCATCCTTGTTTTACTCCTGATCTTATTGGGAAGGCTTCTAATTTATCCACATTACATATGATGTTTGTTGATGGTTTTAGATATATACTGTTTATTATTTTTAGGAAAGGTCCTTTTATTCCTATACTTTTCAGTGTTTTCAATAGGAATGGATACTGTATTTTGTCAAAGGCTTTTTCAGCATCTATTGAGATGATCATGTGATTTTTGTTTGATAGACTGTTTATATGGTCAATTATGTGAATGGTTTTCCTAATATTGAACCAACCTTGCATTCCTGATATAAATCCCACCTGATGATGGTGGATGATCTTCTTAATTACTTGCTGGAATCTCTTTGCTAGTATTCTATTTAAGATTTTTGCATCTATGTTCATTAGGGAGATTGGTCTGTAGTTTTCTTTCTCTGTTTTTGATCTCCCTGGCTTTGGAATCAGTACCATATTTGTGTCGTAAAAGGAATTTGGTAGGACTCCTTCTTTGCTTATCATATCAAAGAATTTGTATAGTATTGGGATTATTTGCTCTTTGAATGTCTGATAGAATTCACTTGTGAATCCATCAGTCCCTGGCGATTTTTTTTTGGGAGTTCCTTGATGGATTGTTCAATTTCTTTTTCTGATATGGGATTATTTTGGTATTCTATTTCTTCTGCTGTTAATCTAGGCAGTTTATATTTTTGTAAATATTCGTCCATATCTCCTAAATTGTTATATTTATTGCCATATAATTGGGCAAAATAGTTTTTAATGATTGCCTTAATTTCCCCTTTATTAGAGGTGAGGTCTCCCTTTTCATCTTTGATACTATCAATTTGGTTTTCTTCTTTCCTTTTTTTATTAGATTGACCAATACTTTGTCTATTTTATCTGTTTTTTCAAAGTACCAGCTTCTAGTCTTATTTATTAATTCAATAGTTCTTTTACTTTTGATTTTATTAATTTCTCCCTTGGTTTTTAGTATTTCTAATTTAGTTTTCATCTGGGGATTTTTAATTTGCTCGCTTTCTAATTTTTTGAGTTGCATACCCAATTCATTGATCTCTGCCCTCCTTAATTTGTTAATATATGCACTCAAGGATATAAATTTCCTCCTGAGTACTGCCTTGGCCGCATCCCATAGAGTTTGGTAGGATGTCTCATCATTGTCATTTTCTTCAATGAAATTGTTCATTGTTTCTATGATTCCTTCTTTGACAAATTGGTTTTGGAGAATCATATTATTTAATTTCCAATTAGTTTTTTATTTTCCTGTCCAGGTGCCCTTACTAATTATTATTTTTATGGCATTATGATCTGAGGAGGTTACATTTATTATTTCTGCTCTTTTGCACTTGTTTGCAATGATTCTATGCCCTATAACATGGTCAATCTTTGTGAATGTGCCATGGGCAGCTGAAAAGAAGGCATATTCCTTTTTGTCCCTATTTATTTTTCTCCACATATCAATTAAATCTAATTTTTCTAGGATTTCATTCACCTCTCTTACCTCTTTCTTATTTATATTTCAGTTTGATTTATCTAGATCTGAAAGAGGAATATTTAGATCTCCCACTAGTATGGTTTTACTATCCATTTCCTTCTTGAGTTCTGCCAGTTTCTCCTTTATGAATTTGAGTGCTATGCCACTTGGTGCATACATATTGAGCAGTGTTATTTCCTCATTGTTTATACTGCCTTTAATCAGGATGTAATGACCTTCCCTGTCTTTTTTAATCATATCTAATTTTACTTTGGCTTTGTTAGAAATCATAATAGCCACTCCTGCCTTCTTTTTCTCATTTGACTCCCAAAAGATTTTGCTCAAGCCCTGAACCTTAAACTTGTTTATGTCCACCCGCCTCATATGTGTTTCTTGTAGACAGCATATGGTAGGATTTTGGTTTCTAATCCACTCTGCTTTTTGCTTCCTTTTTATGAGAGAGTTTATCCCATTCACATTCAGAGTTATAATCATCAGTTGTGCATTTACTGACATTTTCCTATCCTCCCCTATTCCTACCCCCTTTTCCTTTTAAACCAGTGGTTTGCTATTGAGCCTCTATCCCTTATCCCCTCCCTTGATTAACTTCCCTTTCTACCCCCTCCCTTATTTTCCCCCCTCCTTTTGTTTTTAGAGGCCTTATGAATTCCCTCCCCGTTCTTCTCCCCTTCTTTTTTTTGACCTTCCCACTCCCCTGCTCCCCTTGGTTTATCCCTTCTGACTTTCTCAGAAGGGTTAGATAAGAGTTTTATGTCCCAATGGATAATAAAGCTACTCTTCCCTCTCCAGGTTGATTACACGGAGAGTAAGGTTTGATTATTACCTCTTAATGCTCTCTTCCTCTCCTTCTTATAATAGTATTTGTCCCCTCTCCTTCCCATACCTTCTTTGTGTGTAATAGAATATCCTATTTTTCTTATTCACTCAAGTTTCTCTTGGTGTCCCCTGCTATTCACCCCCTCTTTCCCATCCCCCATGTCATCTTAGATTATTTAGTGTTCTACCCTCACCCTGTGAATTATTCTTCTGATTACTATAATAGTGAATACTATAATAGTGAATAGAGTTCACTACCAAAAATGATACATAACATTTCTCTACATAGGAATACAGATAATTAGATCTCACTGAGGCCCTTAAAAAGGCAAATTTAAAAATTATAAGTTTTCTTTCTTTCCCCTCTGTATCTTATTTACTTTTTCATGTTTCTCTCGATTTTTGTGGTTGGATATCAAACTTTCCATTTAGCCCTGGTCTTTTCTGTGCAAATACCTGGAATTCTTCAATTTTGTTGAATGCCCATACTTTCCTCTGGAAACATATAGTTAATTTTGATAGGTAGTTGATCTGTGATTGCAGGCCCAGCTCTCTTGCCTTTCTGAATATCGTATTGCAAGCTTTGCGATCTTTTAGCGTGAAGGCTGCCAGATCCTGTGTGATCCTGATTGGTGCTCCTTGATATTTGAATTGTCTCTTTCTGTCTTCTTGTAAGATTTTTTCTTTTGCTTGGAAAGTCTTGAATTTGGCAATTATATTTCTGGGTGTTTTCTTTTCTGGATCGAATGTTGCAGGTGTTCTATAAATCCTTTCAATGTCTATATTGCCCTCTTGTTGTAGGACTTCAGGGCAATTTTGCTGAATAATTTCTGTTAGTATGGAGTCCAGGTTTCTATTAATTTCTGGTTTTTCTGGAAGACCAATTATTCTCAAATTGTCT
>NW_025348321.1:0-4290 GCF_016433145.1 Gracilinanus agilis
GGAAGGAAGGAAGGAAGGAAGGAAGGAAGGAAGAGAAAAGAAGCATGCACCAGCTGAACAAACACTTTCTGACCCAGATATGAGATCCTAAAGTTATGTGTGCAAGGAAGGAGAAGTATGTGTATTATTATAGGGCAGGAGAACTGTACCCAGACAATTCTTTTCATGTCCAAAACTACTACATTATCCTAAATCTAGGATATAGATTTCAAACCACAGAACTTGAACATACTTACATCCCATCTGACATAGCTGTTGGCCCAGGTATAGACACAAGAGTCTATAATGAATCTGATGGTCAGTCCATATCAATTACTAGCTCTGAATTAGGAGCAAAGAGAAGTCAGTAACACTTACTAAGCAACCAATTAGGGCAATCACTAGGCTAAATTACAGTGTTATGGATAAAATTAAAGATATAGTTACAGAAGGTGGCTCAGTGGATAGAGAACCAGCCATGGAGACAGAAGGTCCTGGGTTCGAATCTGAATTCAGACACTTCCTAGTTGTGTGACCCTGGGTAAGTCTCTTAGCCCTGATTGCCTAACCCTCACTGCTCTTCTGCTTTGGAACCGATGCTTAGTATAAATCCCAAAACAGGAGATAATGGTTAAAAAAAAGGACATAATTACATATATATCTGGGCAATATACTAGAGACTGCCCCTATGAAATGTGCCTTGCATGTAATTGCATGTATATACTGTTATAGACGTGAATTACGGTATGCTGGAGTTTGCTTGGTTTTTTAAAATTTTTGCAGCAGTGTTCTCGACTCTGGTTTGCATTGTTCATGCTGTAGCAATTTTTCTTCCTTATCTTGTGTAGATGCTGATGCTAATGGACAAGTTATACTTTATCCAGAGGTCTATTAATAGTGAGATTGTGGCAGAGAGCTAGTTTTGCTTTGTTAGACATATTAACTTGCTGCTTTTGACTGGTTTCTGTGTTCTATGGAAATGCATGTACACGAGCATGTGTTATGTCCTGTATGTCATTAGGTCTGCTGGTTGTTGCTCTGTGGAGTGCTATGTCTACAGCATGTATTGTTAATATGCATTTGTTTGGTTCCATTTCAGTGGTACTAAAGGTGCTGGTGCTTGTGTTTCTACTGTATATTTACAGGTTTTGAAACTGCCCCAGCTGAACTTTTCAAGGGACTGCAAAGTGTTCTTTGGGGGGGGGGCAGCAAGATTGGGGTCTTGTCCAAAGAATTAATGCCTCAGGCAGTCTCCATGGAAAGGAAGGAAGCTTTGTTGAGAGAGGGAGGAAGGCGATGGAATGGCCCTGGTGACAGAGTGGTCTGGTGATGGAAAGGACCACAGCAATGGAAAGGGCTAGTGATGGAGAGACCATGACATGTTTCCAGGAACACTTTTCATCTTGAATAACTACTAAAGAAGGGATCACTTGTTTGCATGGTTGTTGCCCGTGTTTCCAAGGAACTCATATCCCTTTCCCATGGCCCACTTTGGTCTGCAGGCTTTCTCTCTATTTGCCCACTGAAGGGGGAGCAAACCACCATGTAAATGGGGTGTGAATCATCTGTTAAGGACCTTGCATAACTTCAGGTTACTTTTGCCTGATTCTGGCAGACTCCAAAGAAGGGCAGTGATTGTGGAACTGAACCATCTGTACTTGCTGTCCAGAGACCCCAATCAATGTCTAAAGATTGATGGGAGGCGTTTTCTCTTAACTGTGAATCTAAGCAACTCATATGTCTTATCTGAAAGATGACTCCATTCAAATCTACTAGTTATTGTTTCTATGTTCTTTTGATTGTTTTTAGCTACTTGGCAGGGTCTATGGGACATTTCAGCCCACATAATTCGGGCTCAAGGATGGAATGTTCACAAAAGCCTGTCACAAAGCCCATCAGTTTAGGACTCTCTGATTATTGGTAGAGATCAATGTTGGGTGCTTCTGTAAGGGGTGGGGCAGAGATGGTCAGAGAATAAAGCTCAATACTTTTCAGCTCTTCTTGAGGTGCTATTTGAGTCTTCTTCAAGCTTCTGGTCACTTCAGGCACTTCTGTCTTCCAACTTTGAGAGGAAAGGTAGAAGGAGGCAACCTCACCTCAGGTTGCTGAAGGAAAAGATTATGACATGCAAGGAGCAAGCAGTCTCCATCATGTCCCTATGCCCAACTGGTTATTATACAGACTTTGGAGACCTTCCCCTTGGTTAAGATTGGAGATTCTCTCTTGGTTGAGCCGAGCTACATCACTCCTAATGGGAGAGGTCCTTTTACTCTGTGTAGTCTGGTATATATTCTCATATGTATACTTTTTTAAAATCCTTAACTTTTGCCTTAGAATTGATAATAAATAGGATTTTAGTGATAATATATGTATGACCCAGTGAAATTGCTTGTCAGCTCCAGGCAGGGGGAGGGAAGACAGGAGGAAAACAACAAGAATCATGAAACCATGGGAAAATTTTTAAAAATAAGATAAACCATGCTTCCGGGTTAAGATGGCGGCAGAGTAAAAAGCAGCTCTTAACCTCTCCTGACCGAAACACACAAGACTCCTCAAGGGGACATAGAAACAAGTCCAGACGAACGGAGGAACCCCAAAACAGGGTGCAGCGTGGAAGGTACATGGAATCGAGACATTTCCATGCTATAAAGGGGTGAAACAGCTCTCACTAACTCGCGGGCTGAGCAACCACCCCACCCCCACCCCCTCCACACACACCACCTATAACGCCAAAGCCAGCTAAAAAGAAATAGAGAAAGTTTGGGGCACCCATCGAGTCATTGGCAGCTCCAGGGTCTGTTCCTGAGAGCAGCAAGATTTGGGACCCCAAAAAGCTAAAGAACACACACGAACTTTGAGCGCAGGCTCAGAGCGCAGGTGCAGGCGGAGGCGTGGGTGGAGGCAGACACAACCGCGAGCTAAAGCTCTGAAACCCTGAGTGGGGAACCAGTGCAGACGGGTATACGACTGTGGAAGCAGTGCCCTGAGACTTGTAAAGGAACCTCCTGCAGAGGATCAAGCAAGGGGGTCCACCAGGGGGCTTGACGTTGAAAAAAACCAGACCTCAGACCTCAGGAGCCAAAAGACCGTGGACAGACCCTGAGCGCGAGGATAAAGCTGAGAAGCTGCTGGGCTAATGATGGCTACCCAGACTCAGGAAGTTCAGAAGAGAAAGATTAACAACAAGAAAAAAAAGTCTTTAACACTTGACAACTTTTACACAGAGAAAATCCAGACAACTGAGCAAACAGAGGAGGAGAACAAAAAAGCATCCGAACCCACCTGAAATAAGGAAAATGGGTCACAAGCTATGGAAGAGTTCAAAACTGAGATTTTGAGGAAAATGGAAGTGATCTGGCAAGAAAATAACAGTTTAAAAGGTAGAATCTTGCAATTGGAAAGTGAGGCTCAGAAATCAAATGAACTGATAAGCAAATTGAACACCAGAAATGACCAGAGCAAAAAGGAAAACCAGAAGATTATAGCCGAAAACCAAAAGATTATAGCCGAAAACTAAAAGATTATAGCCAAAAACCAATCCCTAAAGGCTAGAATTGAGCAATTAGAAACTAATGATCTCTCAAGACAACAAGAACAAATAAAACAAAGTCAAAAGACTGAAAAAATAGAAGGAAACATGAAATATCTCAATGAGAGAGTGACAGACCAAGAAAACCGGTCTAGAAGAGACAATTTGAGAATAATTGGTCTTCCAGAAAAACCAAAAATTAATAGAAACCTGGACTCTATACTAAAAGAAATTATTCAGCAAAATTGCCCTGAAGTCCTACAACAAGAGGGCAATATAGACATTGAAAGAATCCATAGAACACCCACGACATTCGATCCAGATAACAAAATGCCCAGGAATATAATTGCCAAATTAAAGAGCTTTCAAGCAAAAGAAAAAATCTTACAAGAAGCCAGAAAGAGAAAATTCAAATATTAAGGAACACCAATCAGGATCACACAGGATCTGGCAGCATCCACACTAAAAGACCGTAAGGCTTGGAATACAATATTCAGAAAGGCAAGAGAGCTGGGCCTGCAACCACGGATCAACTACCCATCAAAATTGACTATATATTTCCAGGGGAAAGTATGGGCATTCAACAAAATTGAAGAATTCCAAGTATTTGCACAGAAAAGACCAGGGCTAAATGGAAAGTTTGATATCCAACCACAAAAATCGAGAGAAACATGAAAAGGCAAATAAGAAACAGAGGGGAAAGAAAGAAAACTTATAATTTTTAAATTTGCCTTTTTAAGGGCCTCAGTGAGATCTAATTATCTGTATTCCTATGTAGAGAA
>NW_025348321.1:4297-6195 GCF_016433145.1 Gracilinanus agilis
TTTTTAAGGGCCTCAGTGAGATCTAATTATCTGTATTCCTATGTAGAGAAATGTTATGTATAATTCTCTGTAGTGAACTCTAGTCACTATTATAGTATTCACTATTATAGTAATCAGAAGAATAATTCACAGGGTGAGGGTGGAACACTAAATAATCTAAGATGACATGGGGGATTGGAAAGAGGGGGTGAATAGTAGGGGACACCAAGAGAAACTTGAGTGAATAAGAAAAATAGGATATTCTATTACACACAGAGAGGGCATGGGAAGGAGATGGGACAAATACTATTATAAGAAGGAGAAGAAGAGAGCATTAAGAGGTAATAATCAAACCTTACTCTCAGTGTAATCAATCCGGAGAGGGAAGAGTAGCTATACTATCCATTGGGACATAAAACTCTTATCTAACCCTTCTGAGAAAGTCAGAAGGGATAAACCAAAGGGAGCAAGGGAGTGGGGAGGTCAAAAAAAGGGAGGGGAGAAGAAGGGGGAGGGAATTCATAAGGCCTTTAAAAACAAAAAGAGGGAGAGAAAAATAAGGGAGAGGGTAGAAAGGGAAGTTAATCAAGGGAGGAGATAAGGGATAGCGGCTCAATAGCAAACCACTGGTTTAAAAGGAAATAGTATAAGAAAAACGGGGTAGGAATAGGGGAGGATACGAAAATGTCAGCAAATGCACAACTGATGATTATAACTCTGAATGTGAATGGGATGAACTCACTCATAAAACGGAAGCAAATAGCAGAGTCGATTAGAAACCAAAATCCTACCATATGTTGTCTACAAGAAACACATATGAGACGGGTGGACATACACAAGTTTAAGGTTCAGGGCTTGAGCAAAATCTTTTGGGCATCAAATGAGAAAAAGAAGGCAGGAGTGGCTATTACGATTTCTGACAAAGCCAAAGTAAAAATAGATATGATTAAAAAAGACAGGGAAGGTCATTACATCCTGATTAAAGGCAGTTTAAACAATGAGGAAATAACACTGCTCAATATATATGCACCAAGTGGCATAGCATCCAAATTCATAAAGGAGAAACTGGCAGAGCTCAAGAAGGAAATAGATAGTAAAACCATACTAGTGGGAGATCTAAATATTCCTCTTTCAGATCTAGATAAATCAAACCAAAAAATAAATAAGAAAGAGGTAAGAGAGGTGAATGAAGTCCTAGAAAAATTAGATTTAATTGATATGTGGAGAAAAATAAATAGGGACAAAAAGGAATACACCTTCTTTTCAGCTGCACATGGCACATTCACAAAGATTGACCATGTTATAGGGCATAGAATCACTGCAAATAAATGCAAAAGAGCAGAAAAAAAATGTAACCTTCTCAGATCATAATGCAATTAAAATAATAATTAGTAAGGGCACCTGGACAGGAAAATCAAAAACTAATTGGAAATTAAATAATATGATTCTCCAAAACCAATTTGTCAAAGAAGGAATCATAGAAACAATAATTTCATTGAAGAAATTGACAAAGATGAGATATCCTACCAAACTCTGTGGGATGCAGTCAAGGCAGTACTCAGGGGGAAATTTATATCCTTGAGTGCATATATTAACAAATTAAGGAGGGCAGAGATTAATGAATTGGGCATGCAACTAAAAAAATTAGAAAGTGAGCAAATTAAAAATCCCCAGATGAAAACTAAATTAGAAATACTAAAAACCAAGGGAGAAATTAATAAAATCGAAAGTAAAAGAACTATTGAATTAATAAATAAGACTAGAAGCTGGTATTTTGAAAAAAACTAATAAAATAGACAAAGTACTGGTCAATCTAATAAAAAAAAGGAAAGAAGAAAACCAAATTGACAGTATCAAAGATGAAAAGGGAGACCTCATCTCTAATGAAGGGGAAATTAAGGCAATCATTAAAAACTATT
>NW_025348322.1:0-609 GCF_016433145.1 Gracilinanus agilis
TCCTTCACATTTTTTCCCATTATTTCCCTTGATATTCTTGATCTTTTGTTATTCCAAATGAAATTTGTTATAGTTTTTTCTAATTCAGTAAAGAAGTTTTTTGGTAGCTTGATAGGTATGGCACTAAATAGGTAAATTAATTTGGGTAGAATTGTCATTTTTATTATGTTAGCTCGTCCTACCCATGAGCAAACAATGGCTTTCCAATTGTTTAGATCCAGTTTTATTTGTTTGGAAAGTGTTTTGTAGTTGTTTTCATATAATTGCTGTGTTTGTTTTGGTAGGTATATTCCTAGGTATTTTATATTGTCTAGGGTGATTTTGAATGGTGTTTCTCTTTCTACTTCTTGCTGCTCTAGTGTGTTGGAAATGTATAGAAATGCTGATGATTTATGTGCATTTATTTTGTATCCTGCCACTTTGCTAAAGTTGTTGATTATTTCTACAAGCTTCTTAGTTGATTCTCTAGGATTTTTTAAGTAGACCATCATATCATCTGCAAAGAGTGATAGCTTAGTCTCCTCCTTGCCCACTTTGATACCTTCAATTTCTTTTTCTTCTCTAATTGCAACTGCTAGTGTTTCTAGTACTATGTTGAATAATAGAGGT
>NW_025348322.1:708-1151 GCF_016433145.1 Gracilinanus agilis
TTTGATACCTTCAATTTCTTTTTCTTCTCTAATTGCAACTGCTAGTGTTTCTAGTACAATGTTAAATAATAGAGGTGACAATGGGCATCCTTGTTTTACTCCTGATCTTATTGGGAAGGCTTCTAATTTATCCCCATTGCATATGATGTTTGTTGATGGTTTTAGGTATATACTGTTTATTATTTTTAGGAAAGGTCCTTCTATTCCTATACTTTTCAGTGTTTTCAATAGGAATGGATGCTGTATTTTGTCAAAGGCTTTTTCAGCATCTATTGAGATAATCATGTGATTTTTGTTTGTTAGACTGTTGATATGGTCAATTATCTTTATAACGAAAAACTCTGACAGGGGTCTAATCACTCAAATATACAAGGAGTTAAAGCAATTGTATAAAACATCAAGCCATTCCCCAATTGATAAATGGGCAAGAGACATGAATAGGC
>NW_025348323.1:0-9833 GCF_016433145.1 Gracilinanus agilis
TCCAAAAATCAGGTTATATTTCATGATTCCTTTTAAAACCCATAAAACTTCTCTCAACCCAAAACTTTGGATTACTAAGGAAAAGCTAAAATTACTTTTAAATCAGAATACCTGTCCAATTCCCTTCTATCTTCTCACTCTGTCCTAGGCTCCAAATTACCTTTCTCTCCAGCCTGGCCTCAAAAGCCTTTTGGCCTAAGGCTAAAGCAGCTCCTACAAGAGGAAAATTGTTGGTCAGTTTAAAATCCTTCAGTTTCCTTCCCATTCAAAGCAAAACCTTTCCCTAACCGTATCTTGTCATTTTACAATGACACAATGACCAAAAATGAACCATCTTTACTTCTGAACGCAAGCTAATCAGAAAAACCTCGCTCTCTGGAAACAAATAACAGCTTGAAAAAATGTGAACTTACAGTATTCAAATAACAAATATAACATCTAGAACAAATGCATCCCATTACCAACATTATTAAAACATTAAGTGTACTTGGTATACAATATTTCACACATTATACCAAAACTGGGAAGAAGAGACTAATTTTAAAGTTAGGAATTTCTGGACCTCCTTTTGCATTTTGCTGGATATCCTCCTATCCAGATCTCCAGCTCCTGTCCCGTCTCTTCAGCTTTTGGGAGGAATTAATTGTTAACAGAACTTCAGACATTTAAATCACAAGCTTTAAGGTTATTAAATGAATCCTTTTTAAAACACATCACAAATACAATATAAGCAAAACCTGGAGGAAATGAGAACTCCAGAACTTAAGTTCTTTAAGCTTCTGTGAGAAGCTCTTTTGCAAAAATTTACAACCATTTAAACTTTAAACCCTTAAACCTTGGCTTTTCAGTTCATGAAGCAACTTTCTCCATTTAATCCACTTAAACATACCTTCAGGCTCCCCCACTCCAGCTCAGCTTCCCATTCAAAGCTTTCAGCCCGCCATTCACACCTCTGAACTCCTCTCCTTGCTTTTCTACTCCAGACATGCTTCACCCACTTTCACATGCAACAACACACACACTCTAATACCTAGTCACATTCAGGGCTTTTAGTGGGTTGAACTAGACTCCATTTTGGCCAGCTTACCTTGGGATTTGACTTTGTCACCATTTGCCATTTATCTACATATTCGCATGCATTAGGCCCATACTTTGAAAACATATATCTTGCCACCATATTGGTAGGTGGTTCTTCAGACTGTTGGTTATTTCCACCTCCTGGGCCTAGAGATTTACTGTTTCCCATGATTCCAGACACCCCCGGGCTGGTTCTGATTCTGCAACTCTCCATGGGTCCATGGACCCTCGCCTAAAGCCCCCTTAATTAAAGAATGGATCGCCCCCAAATATGCGCGACTTGAGACACTTGCCTGGCCCCTCCGCTAAGCGGACTCCTGACTCAACCCCAAATGGGCTGTGTGGGTACCTCACGTCTTGGAGTCCTTGTTAGCAGGGCGGCTCAGGCCACCGGGACTTCGGATCTCGCTGGGGAACCTCCATTTGTTAACTTAGAAAAAACGCAGAACTATTAAATAGTCATAAAATCACTCTTTAATCAAGGGAAAGGGGGATGAGGGCTACTTGGCCTCTTATGCAGAGCTGAGCCTTGAGCAGAGTCTAAATGAACACTGCTTCGCTCTGCTCCTTGATCCCCCTGGGAGTGCCACCGCACTAGATGACCACTACCAGGAACAAAGGAAATTGGGGAACTTATATACCATTTGGGAAGATCCAGGGGCTAGGAGAGATGATTGACATTATACTGACAGGATACAATCTAGCTTGGGAAAGGAATCATAGCTAGAGGCTAGGGTGTAGGGGAAAGGACTGCTTACACAATGGATACTAAAGGATGGTCCCTGCCCAGGTGTGTCTTCCTGGGTAAGGGTCTCTGATACAATGGGCAAGACTACCTAAGACAAAAGGGTATTTAGCATTTACCCTGGGGTCCATTATTCAGTCTGCAACTGCTAGCCTGAGATTCCCTTCAGGGTGGATTCTCATGGGAACAGGGAACAAGCACAAGGTCTCCAATCTACAAACTATTTCTAAACTTGGGGTTCATCAGATCTCACTAAGCCACAGGTTTAGGGACTCTAGATTCCATGTCGACACACCCCCCTTTTGGTCAAGACTAAACATCGCTGACCAACAATGGAACTCTCACTAATGGTGGGGAAATCTTGGGGTACAGGTATGGGTGATTGGCACTTGGGGACACTCCCCAGTGCCCGGCGCATTGACAATTGTGCCAGAGAAAGGTAGGCAGTCTACCCTAGGCATATTTTGACAAACAACATTAACCCACTTCCCTCAAGTCTTTAAGTCTTTCAAATCCTGGGGTCCTGATGTAATGCCTTTGGCCTCCTCTCTCCTGGGGACTTCTGTCCTCTCTCCTGCTGACTTCTTCCCTTTTACAAAACACCTTCATTGCTGCAAGGGAAAACTTAGAAGAGATCTATAAACACATTCTTTAACAGACCTTGATCAACTCCCAACACACTTACTCACTATAAAGATTATTCTAACCTTACTCTTGACATCCCATATAATTGATTCTATTAGTGTTCATTCTACACCCATTTTGATTATTTAAATTACATACCCAATCAAAAATTGCCTTACTTTACCAAAACATTATTTTAAAAAAAACACTACAAACTATAGAAATATAAAAGCAAAAATAACTCCACATCACAGGCTAATCAGGGCTTGTAAATCTGAAAGTAGTCTCTCCTCCGTTCAGTGACCAAAAATTAAAATATCATCTAATTCAAGGAAAAATTCTAATTAAATATTCTATGATGACATATGAAAAACTGACCATTTTAACTTCAAAACTATTTTAAAAAGTCTCAAATTAAAATTAACTCCAAAAATTCTCAAGATTGAAAATGCTTCTAAATTTCCCTAATTTTAACACCTCTCACACACCCCGCTTTGGGGAGTTGAGATGCTGGGGATTTAAAAACTTTTTTTCATTCACCTTTTAACTACTTAACTACAATGCCTATTACTTTGTAGGAAAAAAATGTTGCAACTGAGTCAGCTAATGTAAAGTCTGTAGATAAAAATGATTCTCTTGCTTAGGCAGTTAACCTGCAGATCTTCCTAACCAAATTACTTTTGGGTACACATTTTAATTTCCTCAAGTATCTATTCATTGGCAATAAGGGCTCCTTTACCATTGACCTTAGGCCTAGTCTATAGGCCATTTCAGCAGCACTCCTAGGCTCAAAAGTTTCCTTATCTCATTGTTTTCTGCCTTTAGTCTTCTAGATGTACAAACTTTACTGGTACTGGGGAGAAAGTCAGTGTTCTATCTGAACCTTGTTTATTAAAAATACTGCTTAGAATCTACTATTTATGTGTGTTGCTTCCCTCCTTTTTGACACTAATATTTTGCCAGGTTTTCCTTATGACCTAAATTCTTCCTCCTTTTAGGAAAAGGGACCTCTAATCTGCTAACCTCATTCACAATGGCCAAAAATTTCTATTTGCCTTCACAATTTCCAAATTCTAGGCCTTGCCTTTCTAAGGCTTCCTTCATCCTATGATTACAGAAAATTGCTATAACAGGAGAAAAGTGGGAAGCAACTTAAAATGAGGGAGAGGCTCCCATAATTTGGATTAAGGCCATGCATAAGTTGGTCATGATTGGCAGTCAGTCACCTGTAGAACTTGACAGAAACTTAGCTTAGCCATTTCTCAGCCCTTCCATGTGCCTTTTGACTGCATCCATAACCAATTTTCCTCCATAGCATTTCTTTTCCCAATTATCTTACCATACAATTCGCCCTTAGATGGCAATTCTCTCTAACCATGCTCAGGGTTAAAATGAACTTTCTTTGCTTATTAACAAATTTCTAGGCTCCATCATTTCTTTCCTGAATTCTTCTGATACTGCTTTGAGACAAACACGTTCTGTAATACTGAACTAGCACTCTGGAATCTGCTGTGAATTCTCAAATCTAGCAGTTATTACTCTCAAGCCTCTTAAAGTAAAATGCTACTATTTTAAATTTTACCTGCTTTAGCTAAATTTGGGGCATAACTCTTCTCTCTAGGTTCTCTACTTAAGAGTCTTTGCTCAGGGTAAGTATAATTCTTAGGGTAAATAAAATGGCAAAGTTTTGACTACTACAGACATTTGAAAGGCCAAAAGAGAGCAATAAAGAAAGGCGATACTTATCGGTTCCAGTGACATCTTGGGGCTCCTTCGGATTTCTCATAAGCGTCTTCTTCAGAGAATCTTTCAGGTTCGGATTCTGAGCCTTGTCCATGCTTTTGGCTCCTAAGTACCTAGTTGGTTCCTAGTCTTTAGATAAAAGTGCTCCAGGGGTTGTGAATAAAATCCCTTTGACAAGCCTTATAGCAAACTTGACCTTAATAAGTTTTACTCACTTCACCCACACTCCAGAACTGGGGTAGTAAAATGCAGGGCATTCCTAGAAATTTCTTAAGAATTTTCCCAGGTGAGGAATTCCTTTCTCTAATATCGGTCATGTGCCAACGATCATCTATCAGAAAAATAATGCTCACAAAATAAATAAATGCCAAATTGGATTAGTTCTCTCCACTCAAAAAGGAAAACTCAATTACCTATAGGAACCAGGACTCCCTGGTCTTTTTTTTTTTTTTTTTTTTTTTTTTTTTTAAATTTTAAACCCTTAACTTCTGTGTATTGACTTATAGGTGGAAGATTGGCAAGGGTAGGCAATGGGGGTCAAGTGACTTGCCCAGGGTCACACAGCTGGGAAGTGTCTGAGGCCGGATTTGAACCTAGGACCTCCTGTCTCTAGGCCTGGCTCTCAATCCACTGAGCTACCCTGCTGCCCCCTCCCTGGTCTTTTAAAACAAAAACTAATCTATTGTAATGGTTGCACTCTGGAAATTTACCTAAAAAAAAAACCCTCCAAAANTCCAAAAATCAGGTTATATTTCATGATTCCTTTTAAAACCCATAAAACTTCTCTCAACCCAAAACTTTGGATTACTAAGGAAAAGCTAAAATTACTTTTAAATCAGAATACCTGTCCAATTCCCTTCTATCTTCTCACTCTGTCCTAGGCTCCAAATTACCTTTCTCTCCAGCCTGGCCTCAAAAGCCTTTTGGCCTAAGGCTAAAGCAGCTCCTACAAGAGGAAAATTGTTGGTCAGTTTAAAATCCTTCAGTTTCCTTCCCATTCAAAGCAAAACCTTTCCCTAACCGTATCTTGTCATTTTACAATGACACAATGACCAAAAATGAACCATCTTTACTTCTGAACGCAAGCTAATCAGAAAAACCTCGCTCTCTGGAAACAAATAACAGCTTGAAAAAATGTGAACTTACAGTATTCAAATAACAAATATAACATCTAGAACAAATGCATCCCATTACCAACATTATTAAAACATTAAGTGTACTTGGTATACAATATTTCACACATTATACCAAAACTGGGAAGAAGAGACTAATTTTAAAGTTAGGAATTTCTGGACCTCCTTTTGCATTTTGCTGGATATCCTCCTATCCAGATCTCCAGCTCCTGTCCCGTCTCTTCAGCTTTTGGGAGGAATTAATTGTTAACAGAACTTCAGACATTTAAATCACAAGCTTTAAGGTTATTAAATGAATCCTTTTTAAAACACATCACAAATACAATATAAGCAAAACCTGGAGGAAATGAGAACTCCAGAACTTAAGTTCTTTAAGCTTCTGTGAGAAGCTCTTTTGCAAAAATTTACAACCATTTAAACTTTAAACCCTTAAACCTTGGCTTTTCAGTTCATGAAGCAACTTTCTCCATTTAATCCACTTAAACATACCTTCAGGCTCCCCCACTCCAGCTCAGCTTCCCATTCAAAGCTTTCAGCCCGCCATTCACACCTCTGAACTCCTCTCCTTGCTTTTCTACTCCAGACATGCTTCACCCACTTTCACATGCAACAACACACACACTCTAATACCTAGTCACATTCAGGGCTTTTAGTGGGTTGAACTAGACTCCATTTTGGCCAGCTTACCTTGGGATTTGACTTTGTCACCATTTGCCATTTATCTACATATTCGCATGCATTAGGCCCATACTTTGAAAACATATATCTTGCCACCATATTGGTAGGTGGTTCTTCAGACTGTTGGTTATTTCCACCTCCTGGGCCTAGAGATTTACTGTTTCCCATGATTCCAGACACCCCCGGGCTGGTTCTGATTCTGCAACTCTCCATGGGTCCATGGACCCTCGCCTAAAGCCCCCTTAATTAAAGAATGGATCGCCCCCAAATATGCGCGACTTGAGACACTTGCCTGGCCCCTCCGCTAAGCGGACTCCTGACTCAACCCCAAATGGGCTGTGTGGGTACCTCACGTCTTGGAGTCCTTGTTAGCAGGGCGGCTCAGGCCACCGGGACTTCGGATCTCGCTGGGGAACCTCCATTTGTTAACTTAGAAAAAACGCAGAACTATTAAATAGTCATAAAATCACTCTTTAATCAAGGGAAAGGGGGATGAGGGCTACTTGGCCTCTTATGCAGAGCTGAGCCTTGAGCAGAGTCTAAATGAACACTGCTTCGCTCTGCTCCTTGATCCCCCTGGGAGTGCCACCGCACTAGATGACCACTACCAGGAACAAAGGAAATTGGGGAACTTATATACCATTTGGGAAGATCCAGGGGCTAGGAGAGATGATTGACATTATACTGACAGGATACAATCTAGCTTGGGAAAGGAATCATAGCTAGAGGCTAGGGTGTAGGGGAAAGGACTGCTTACACAATGGATACTAAAGGATGGTCCCTGCCCAGGTGTGTCTTCCTGGGTAAGGGTCTCTGATACAATGGGCAAGACTACCTAAGACAAAAGGGTATTTAGCATTTACCCTGGGGTCCATTATTCAGTCTGCAACTGCTAGCCTGAGATTCCCTTCAGGGTGGATTCTCATGGGAACAGGGAACAAGCACAAGGTCTCCAATCTACAAACTATTTCTAAACTTGGGGTTCATCAGATCTCACTAAGCCACAGGTTTAGGGACTCTAGATTCCATGTCGACACACCCCCCTTTTGGTCAAGACTAAACATCGCTGACCAACAATGGAACTCTCACTAATGGTGGGGAAATCTTGGGGTACAGGTATGGGTGATTGGCACTTGGGGACACTCCCCAGTGCCCGGCGCATTGACAATTGTGCCAGAGAAAGGTAGGCAGTCTACCCTAGGCATATTTTGACAAACAACATTAACCCACTTCCCTCAAGTCTTTAAGTCTTTCAAATCCTGGGGTCCTGATGTAATGCCTTTGGCCTCCTCTCTCCTGGGGACTTCTGTCCTCTCTCCTGCTGACTTCTTCCCTTTTACAAAACACCTTCATTGCTGCAAGGGAAAACTTAGAAGAGATCTATAAACACATTCTTTAACAGACCTTGATCAACTCCCAACACACTTACTCACTATAAAGATTATTCTAACCTTACTCTTGACATCCCATATAATTGATTCTATTAGTGTTCATTCTACACCCATTTTGATTATTTAAATTACATACCCAATCAAAAATTGCCTTACTTTACCAAAACATTATTTTAAAAAAAACACTACAAACTATAGAAATATAAAAGCAAAAATAACTCCACATCACAGGCTAATCAGGGCTTGTAAATCTGAAAGTAGTCTCTCCTCCGTTCAGTGACCAAAAATTAAAATATCATCTAATTCAAGGAAAAATTCTAATTAAATATTCTATGATGACATATGAAAAACTGACCATTTTAACTTCAAAACTATTTTAAAAAGTCTCAAATTAAAATTAACTCCAAAAATTCTCAAGATTGAAAATGCTTCTAAATTTCCCTAATTTTAACACCTCTCACACACCCCGCTTTGGGGAGTTGAGATGCTGGGGATTTAAAAACTTTTTTTCATTCACCTTTTAACTACTTAACTACAATGCCTATTACTTTGTAGGAAAAAAATGTTGCAACTGAGTCAGCTAATGTAAAGTCTGTAGATAAAAATGATTCTCTTGCTTAGGCAGTTAACCTGCAGATCTTCCTAACCAAATTACTTTTGGGTACACATTTTAATTTCCTCAAGTATCTATTCATTGGCAATAAGGGCTCCTTTACCATTGACCTTAGGCCTAGTCTATAGGCCATTTCAGCAGCACTCCTAGGCTCAAAAGTTTCCTTATCTCATTGTTTTCTGCCTTTAGTCTTCTAGATGTACAAACTTTACTGGTACTGGGGAGAAAGTCAGTGTTCTATCTGAACCTTGTTTATTAAAAATACTGCTTAGAATCTACTATTTATGTGTGTTGCTTCCCTCCTTTTTGACACTAATATTTTGCCAGGTTTTCCTTATGACCTAAATTCTTCCTCCTTTTAGGAAAAGGGACCTCTAATCTGCTAACCTCATTCACAATGGCCAAAAATTTCTATTTGCCTTCACAATTTCCAAATTCTAGGCCTTGCCTTTCTAAGGCTTCCTTCATCCTATGATTACAGAAAATTGCTATAACAGGAGAAAAGTGGGAAGCAACTTAAAATGAGGGAGAGGCTCCCATAATTTGGATTAAGGCCATGCATAAGTTGGTCATGATTGGCAGTCAGTCACCTGTAGAACTTGACAGAAACTTAGCTTAGCCATTTCTCAGCCCTTCCATGTGCCTTTTGACTGCATCCATAACCAATTTTCCTCCATAGCATTTCTTTTCCCAATTATCTTACCATACAATTCGCCCTTAGATGGCAATTCTCTCTAACCATGCTCAGGGTTAAAATGAACTTTCTTTGCTTATTAACAAATTTCTAGGCTCCATCATTTCTTTCCTGAATTCTTCTGATACTGCTTTGAGACAAACACGTTCTGTAATACTGAACTAGCACTCTGGAATCTGCTGTGAATTCTCAAATCTAGCAGTTATTACTCTCAAGCCTCTTAAAGTAAAATGCTACTATTTTAAATTTTACCTGCTTTAGCTAAATTTGGGGCATAACTCTTCTCTCTAGGTTCTCTACTTAAGAGTCTTTGCTCAGGGTAAGTATAATTCTTAGGGTAAATAAAATGGCAAAGTTTTGACTACTACAGACATTTGAAAGGCCAAAAGAGAGCAATAAAGAAAGGCGATACTTATCGGTTCCAGTGACATCTTGGGGCTCCTTCGGATTTCTCATAAGCGTCTTCTTCAGAGAATCTTTCAGGTTCGGATTCTGAGCCTTGTCCATGCTTTTGGCTCCTAAGTACCTAGTTGGTTCCTAGTCTTTAGATAAAAGTGCTCCAGGGGTTGTGAATAAAATCCCTTTGACAAGCCTTATAGCAAACTTGACCTTAATAAGTTTTACTCACTTCACCCACACTCCAGAACTGGGGTAGTAAAATGCAGGGCATTCCTAGAAATTTCTTAAGAATTTTCCCAGGTGAGGAATTCCTTTCTCTAATATCGGTCATGTGCCAACGATCATCTATCAGAAAAATAATGCTCACAAAATAAATAAATGCCAAATTGGATTAGTTCTCTCCACTCAAAAAGGAAAACTCAATTACCTATAGGAACCAGGACTCCCTGGTCTTTTTTTTTTTTTTTTTTTTTTTTTTTTTTAAATTTTAAACCCTTAACTTCTGTGTATTGACTTATAGGTGGAAGATTGGCAAGGGTAGGCAATGGGGGTCAAGTGACTTGCCCAGGGTCACACAGCTGGGAAGTGTCTGAGGCCGGATTTGAACCTAGGACCTCCTGTCTCTAGGCCTGGCTCTCAATCCACTGAGCTACCCTGCTGCCCCCTCCCTGGTCTTTTAAAACAAAAACTAATCTATTGTAATGGTTGCACTCTGGAAATTTACCTAAAAAAAAAA
>NW_025348324.1:0-2261 GCF_016433145.1 Gracilinanus agilis
CTCTCATTGAGATATTTCATGTTTCCTTCTATTTTTTCAGTCTTTTGGCTTTGTTTTATTTGTTCTTGTTGTCTTGAGAGATCATTAGTTTCTACTTGCTCAATTCTAGCCTTTAGGGATTGATTTTCGGATATAATCTTTCCGTTTTCGGCCATAATCTTCTGGTTTTCGGCCATAATCTTCTGGTATTCCTTTTCAATCTGGTCATTTCTGGTGTTCAATTTCTGAACCTCACTTTCCAATTGCATGATTCTACTTTTTAAACAGTTATTTTTCTTGCCAGATCTCTTCCATTTTCCTCAAAATCTCAGTTTTGAACTCTTCCATAGCTTGTGAGGAGTTTTCCTTACTTGAGGCGGGTCCGGATGCTTGTTTGTTCTCCTCCTCTGTTTGCTCGGTTGTCTGGATTTTCTCTGTGTAAAAGCTGTCAAGTGTTAAAGACTTCTTTTTCTTGTTGTTATTCTTTCTCTTCTGAACTTCCTGAGACTGAGTAGCCATTGTTAGCCCAGCAGCTTCTCAGATTTATCCTCGCGCTCAGTGTCTGTCCGCGATCTATTGGCTCCTGAGGTCTGAGTTCTGGTTTTTTCCAAGGTCAAGCCCCCTGGTGGACCCCCTTGCTTGATCCTCTGCTGGAGGTTCCTTTACAAGTCTCAGGGCGCTGCTTCCACAGGCGTATACCCGTCCACACTGGTTCCCCACTTAGGCTTTAGTTCCTGGTTGTGTCTGCCTCCACCCACGCCTCCGCAGTGCCTGAGTTCTCAGCCTGCGCTCTGCGCCCTGCGTCCTGCTCCCGCGCTCAGATTTTGCCTGTGTTTTTTGTCTTAATGGGGTCCTAAGTGTTGCTGCTCTCAGGAACAGGCCCCAGAGCTGCCAATGACTCGATGGGTGCCCCAAACTTGCTCTATTTCTTTTTGGCTGGCTTCGGAGCTATAGATGTTGTCTGTGGAGGGGGTGGGTTGGGGTGGTTGCTCAGCCCGCGATTTCGTGAGGGCTGTTTCACCCCTTTATAGCATGGAAATGCCTCAATTCCACGTACCTTCCACGCTGTCCCCTGTTGTGGGGGTTCCTCCGTTCATCTGGACTTGTTTTTATGTCCCCTTGAGGAGTTTTGTGTGTTTNCCTCCGTTCATCTGGACTTGTTTTTATGTCCCCTTGAGGAGTTTTGTGTGTTTTGGTCAGGAGAGGTTAAGAGCTGCTTATTACTCTGCCGCCATCTTAACCTGGAACCTATTAATTATCTTTCAATAATTTTCTTGTATTTCTTTTCTTTGCTTAATTTTTACTTAATTTGCTTAAATTCTTTTTTAAATTTCTTTAAAATTTACTTAATTTCTTTACTTAATCTTTCTTCTACCATGCTTCTTTAATTATCAAAATCATTTTTAACTCTTTCATGAATTCTTGTTGGGTTTGTGTCCAATTCTTATTTTTCTTTGTTGCTTTGCTTTTTAAGTTCTTTTGACTTCACTATCTTCTTCTGAGTTAAAATTGTGTTATCATTTGCTCATTTTCCATACTAGTTGTTGATTTGACCTGATGTTAATGTTGGGCTCTGTTCCTGGCATGGAGGGAGGAGGACCTTTTTCACATTGCTTTTTTTCAGAATTAGTTCTGGGGTTTGGGATTTTTTTAGTGATTCCTAAGTGGTGTGGTCTGACAAGAATTGTGGACATTACTTTCTTGGTCTGCACTCTGGTCTTTACCTAGAAAGGATTCCAGATCCCTTAGCATTGCAATTGATACTATTCCTTAGGGTCCTTGACCCCTTGGGGCCTGAAGTGATGCTGCCCCTGAGAGTTTCCACTTCCTCTTGATTAAAAATGATCTTCTATGCCCTTTAATTATTAACCATAAATGGGCATGGGTAATGGAGCTACCAAACAGTGTTTGATCCCATGTCCAGTATTAGTACATGTGTGCCCTATAATTTCTTTATGGCAAGTTGAAAGGTTACCTTACTGTCTCTGGCTTGACAACTCCCAAAGCTGCTGCTTCTGACTCTACCACCTATTCCCACCATCCATATGGGCTCTGGGTCAGTCTCCTCCCCTGTATTACAGATCTCTCTTTGAAACTTGCTTTGTTTTCTTGGGCTAGAAAAGTCTCCCCCTGTGATCTTTTATTGGCTCTGTCACTCTGGAATTCCATTTGAAACATTCTTTTAATGTTATTTGGAATGGAATGTTTGTTGGGCGAGCTCAGGTAAGGACTTTTACTATTCCACCATCTTGTGCCTCTTCCCTCAGAAGGCTCATGGTGCC
>NW_025348325.1:0-295 GCF_016433145.1 Gracilinanus agilis
TCCTGCAGTTCTTCCTCTGAATGTGGGTAGCGTTCTTTACCATAAATTCCACAGAATTGTCCTGGGTCATTGCATTGCTGCTGGTACAGAAGTCCATTACATTAGATTTTACCACAGTATGTCAGTCTCTGTGTACAATGTTCTTCTGGCTCTGCTCCTTTCACTCTGCATCAGTTCCTGGAGGTCTCTCCAGTTCGCCTGGAATTCCTCCAGTTTATTATTCCTTTGAGCACAATAGTATTCAATCACCCGCATATACCACAGTTTGTTCAGCCATTCCCCAATTGAAGGACAT
>NW_025348325.1:337-1679 GCF_016433145.1 Gracilinanus agilis
GGGGTACAAACCCAACAATGGTATGGCTGGATCAAAGGGCAGGCATTCTTTTATAGTCCTTTGAGCATGATTCCAAATTGCCAGCCAAAATGGCTGGATCATTTCACAACTCCACCAGCAATGCATTAATGTCCCAATTTTGCCACATCCCCTCCAACATTCATTACTCTCCCCTTCTTTCATCTTAGTCTCTAGGTGTGAGGTGATACCTCAGAGTTGTTTTGATTTGCATTTCTCTAATTATTAGAGATTTAGAACACTTTCTCATGTGCTTATTGATAGTTTTGATTTCTTTACCTGAAAATTGCCTATTCATGTCTCTTGCCCATTTATCAATTGGGGAATGGCTTGATTTTTTATACAATTGCTTTAACTCCTTGTATATTTGAGTAATTAGACCCCTCTCAGAGGTTTTTGTTATAAAGATTTTTTCCCAATCTGTGGTTTCCCTTCTAATTTTGACTACATTGTTTTTGTTTGTACAAAAGCTTTTTAGCTTAATATAATCAAAAGCATTTCATTTACATTTTGTAATTTTCTCTAACTCTTGCTTGGTTTTAAAATCTTTCCTTTCCCAGAGATCTGATAGGTATACTATTTTGTGTTCACTTAACTTATTTATATTTTCCCTCTTTATATTCAAGTCATTCACCCATTCTGAATTTATCTTGGTGTAGGGTGTGAGATGTTGATCTAAACCTAATCTCTCCCAGATTGTTTTCCAAATTTCCCAGCAGTTTTTGTCAAAGAGTGCATTCATGTCCCAAAAGTTGGGCTCTTTGGGTTTATCATACACTGTCTTGCTGATGTCATTAACCCCAAGTCTATTCCACTGATCCTCCCTTCTGTCTCTTAGCCAGTACCATATTGTTTTGATGACTGTTGCTTTATAGTATAGTTTAATATCTGGTACTGCTAGGCCCCCTTCCTTCACATTTTTCTTCATTATTTCCCTTGATATTCTTGATCTTTTGTTATTCCAAATGAAATTTGTTATAGTTTTTCCTAATTCAGTAAAGAAGTTTTTTGGTAGCTTGATAGGTATGGCGCTAAATAGGTAAATTAATTTGGGTAGAATTGTCATTTTTATTATGTTAGCTCGTCCTACCCATGAGCAATCAATGGCTTTCCAATTGTTGAGATCCAGTTTTATTTGTTTGGAAAGTGTTTTGTAGTTGTTTTTGTATAATTCCTGTGTTTGTTTTTGTAGATAGATTCCCAAGTATTTTACATTGTCTAGGTTGATTTTAAATGGTGTTTCTCTTTCTACCTCTTGCTGCTCTAATGTGTTGGAAATATATAGAAATGCTGATGATTTATGTGCATTTATTTTGTATCCTGC
>NW_025348326.1:0-544 GCF_016433145.1 Gracilinanus agilis
CCAATCTCTCCCATACTGTTTTCCAATTTTCCTAGCAGTTTTTTTTTAAATAGTGGATTTTTGTCCCAGAAGTTGGGCTCTTTGGGTTTATCATACACTGTCTTAGTGAGGTCTCTTACCCTTAGTCTATACCACTGATCCTCCTTTCTGTCTCTTCTCCAGTACCATATTGTTTTGATAACTGTTGCTTGGTACTCCAGTTTAATATCTGGTACTGCTAGGCCACCTTCCTTCATATTTGTTTACAATATTTCCTTTGATATTAGTGGTCTTTTATTCTTCCAAATGAACTTTTGTAAAAAGTAATTTGGGAAATGTATAAAACTACATTTCCCGTGATCCAACATGGTCCAACTGATTTCCGTCTCCGACGTCTTGACGCAGGGGAGAGCTTAAATCTTGTGGGTTAGGAGGGAGTGCTCTCTTTTGCGAGTAGGCCATGGCCAGGAAACAGGAGACAAAATGGAGGCGGCAGTTTTGAATGCTTACAAGCGCGTGGTCTAATGATTTTATCTATCAACATGGCTTTAATTAAAATACTAAT
>NW_025348326.1:550-2898 GCF_016433145.1 Gracilinanus agilis
AATTATATAAAATCTTAGAAGAAAATGTATGTTTTGTAATCTATAATGTAAAGTTTAAATTCTTTTGAGAATAATTTCAGGATAAGGATCTTGCCATCTCCCCAAAAATCCAGACGACGAACTTGTTTTGGTGAAGACACCATGAAGATGTCTGAAAAGCCTTCACTGTACCATGAAGACCAAACTTTGAACTTTGGGGTGCAGTTGATTGAACTATGGGGAGTTGAAATTGAGTTGTATGTATTGTTTTAAATTGTACACTGTTGTGCCAGTGGGGGACAGCCCCCCAAATTGGTTTTTTGTCAATGCGTCTAATTTTAACCATTTGTTCATCTATTTCTTTTATCCCCAAAATTCCTGAAAAATTTAGAAGTTGCTATTTTTACAGGTCCAGCGAAGAAAAAAGGACTAACCTTTTTTTTTGCCGGACCTCACGGGGAATTGTAAAAAGTAATTTGGGAAATGTATAAAACTACATTTCCCGTGATCCAACATGGTCCAACTGATTTCCGTCTCCTACGTCTTGATGCAGGGGAGAGCTTAAATCTCGTGGGTTAGGAGGGAGTGCTCTCTTTTGCGAGTAGGCCATGGCCAGGAAACAGGAGACAAAATGGAGGCGGCAGTTTTGAATGCTTACAAGCGCGTGGTCTAATGATTTTATCTATCAACATGGCTTTAATTAAAATACTAATTTATATATTTATGGCAGCCTTTATCATTTTTCATATTTACACTTTATTATAGTATTTTCTAATTCAGTATAAAAGTTTTTTGGTAGTTTGATAGGTCTAGCATTAAATAGGTAAATTAATTTGGGTAGGATGGTCATTTTTATTATGTTAGCTCATCTCACCCATGAGCAATCAATGTTTTTCCAGTTGTTTAGATCTAGTTTTAATTGGGTGGAAAGGGTTTCATAGTTGTGTTCGTATAATTCCTGTGTTTGTCTTGGCAGATTGATTCCCAAGTATTTTGTATTGTCTAGGGTGATTTTAAATGGAATTTCTCTTTCTAACTCTTCCTGCTGTGATGTGTTGGAAATATATAGAAATGCTGTTTTATATGTGCTTATTTTGTATCCTGCAACTTTGATAAAGTTGTTGATTATTTCCACTAAATTTTTAGTTGAATCTCTGGGATTTTTTAAAGTAGAGCATCATGTCATCTGCAAAGAGTAATAGCTTGGTCTCCTCATTGCCTATTTTAATACCTTCAATTTCTTTTCTTCTCTAATTCCTACTGCTAGTGTTTCCAGTGCAATGTTAAGTAATAAAGGTGACAATGGACATCCTTGTTTCACTCCTGATCTTATTGGGAAGGCTTCTAATTTATTCCCATTGCAGATGATGTTTGTTGATGGTTTTAGATATATATCATTAATTATTTTTAGGAAAGGCCTTTCTATTCCTAAACTTCTAGAGTTTTCAGTAGGAATTGGTGTTGTATTTTGTCAAAAGCTTTTTCATCATCTATTGAGATAATCATGTGTTTTTTGTTGGTTTGCTTGTTGATATGATCAATTATGTGAATGGTTTTCCTAATGTTGAACCACCCTTGCATTCCTGGTATAAATCACACCTGACCATAATGAATAACCCCATGATCACTTGCTGGAGTCTTTTTGCTAGTATTCTGTTTAAGATTTTTGCATCAATGTTCATTAGGGAGATTGGTCTGTAGTTTTTTTCTCTCTTTTTGACCTACCTGGCTTTGGGATCACTACCATATTTGTGCAATAGAAGGAGTTTGGTAGAAGTCTTTCTTTGTTTATTGTGTCAAATAGTTTGTATACTATTGGAATTAGTTGTTCTTTGAATATTTGATAGAATATCACTTGTGAAACCATCTGGTCCTGGGGATTTTTTCTTACGGAGGTCTTTGATAGCTTCTTCAATTTCTATTTCTGATATGGGATTATTTACGTATTCTATTTCTTCTGCTTTTAAACTAGGCAATTTATATTTTTGTTAATATTTATCCATATTGCCTAGATTGCTATATTTATTGCCATATAATTGGGCAAAGTAGTTTTTAATGATTGTCTTGATTTCCTCTTCATTAGAGGTGAGGTCTCCCTTTTCATCTTTGATACTTGTAATTTGGTTTTCTTCTCTCCTTTTAAAAATTAAATTGACCAGTACTTTGTAAGTTTTATTTATTTTTTCAAAGTACCAGCTTCTAGTCTTTTTTTTAACCCTTGTACTTCAGTGTATTGTCTCATAGGTGGAAGAGTGGTAAGGGTGAGCAATGGGGGTCAAGTGATCTGCCCAGGGTCACACAGCTGGGAAGTGGCTGAGGCCGGGTTTGAACCTAGGACCTCCTGTCTCTAGGCCTGACTCTCACTCCAC
>NW_025348327.1:0-564 GCF_016433145.1 Gracilinanus agilis
GAAAACCAATCCCTAAAAGCTAGAATTGAGCAATTAGAAGCTAATGACCTCTCAAGACAACAAGAACAAATAAAACAAAGTCAAAAGACTGAAAAAATAGAAGGAAACATGAAATATCTCAATGAGAGAGTGACAGACCAAGAAAACCGGTCTAGAAGAGACAATTTGAGAATAATTAGTCTTCCAGAAAAACCAGAAATTAATAGAAACCTGGATTCCATACTAACAGAAATTATTCAGCAAAATTGCCCTGAAGTCCAAGAGGGCAATATAGACATTGAAAGGATCCACAGAACACC
Source organism: Gracilinanus agilis (assembly GCF_016433145.1). NCBI lineage: Eukaryota > Metazoa > Chordata > Mammalia > Didelphimorphia > Didelphidae > Gracilinanus > Gracilinanus agilis. The sequence continues at coordinate 300 of NW_025348327.1, forward strand.
TGCGACATTCGATCCAGATAAGAAAACGCCCAGAAATATAATTGCCAAATTCAAGAGTTTCCAAGCAAAAGAAAAAATCTTACAAGAAGCCAGAAAGAAGCAATTCAAATATCAAGGATCACCAATCAGGATCACACAGGATCTGGCAGCCTCCACGCTAAAAGATCGCAAGGCTTGGAATACGATATTCAGAAAGGCAAGAGAGCTGGGCCTGCTACCACGGATCAACTACCCATCAAAATTGACTATATATTTCCAGAGGAAA
>NW_025348327.1:660-1195 GCF_016433145.1 Gracilinanus agilis
TTATGTATAATTCTCTGTAGTGAACTCTATTCATTATTATAATATTCACTATTATAGTAATCAGAAGAATAATTCACAGGGTGAGGGTGGAACACTAAAAAATCTAAGATGACATGGGGGATGGGAAAGAGGGGGGGGAATAGCAGGGGACACCAAGAGAAACTTGAGTGAATAAGAAAGATAGGATGTTCTATTACACACAGGGAGGGCATGGGAAAGAGAGGGGACAAATACTATTATAAGAAGGAGAGGAAGAGAGCATTAAGAGGTAATAATCAAACCTTACTCTCAGTGTAATCAACCCGGAGAGGGAACAGTAGCTAAACTATGCATTGGGACTAATGCTCAGGTTCCCACACCACCCCTTCCCAATAGCTTCTTGCCCTCAAACTAACAAAAGAGATAGACAAACTCTGAACAGCTGTCATCTCATACCTCTTTTCAGAAATGGTCAGGTTGTTCATTTAGCCCAGGAAGCAATACTGCCCGAATTAAACATGTTGACTAGGCACATTAAATTAGTAAAAGCAAGAAA
>NW_025348328.1:0-760 GCF_016433145.1 Gracilinanus agilis
AGGGAAATAATGAAAAAAAAATGTGAAGGAAGGGGGCCTAGCAGTACCAGATATTAAACTATACTATAAAGCAGCAGTCATCAAAACAATATGGTACTGGCTAAGAGACAGAGAGGAGGATCAGTGGAATAGACTTGGGGTAAATGACATCAGCAAGACAGTGTATGATAAACCCAAAGAGCCCAACTTTTGGGACATGAATCCACTATTTGACAAAAACTGCTGGGAAATTTGGAAAACAATATGGGAGAGATTAGGTCTAGATCAACATCTCACACCCTACACCAAGATAAATTCAGAATGGGTGAAGGACTTGAATATAAAGAGGGAAACTATGAATAAGTTAAGTGAACACAGAATAGTATACTTGTCAGATCTCTGGGAAAGGAAAGACTTTAAAACCAAGCAAGAGTTAGAGAAAATTACAAAATGTAAATTAAATGGTTTTGATTATATTAAACTAAAAAGCTTTTGTACAAACAAAAACAATGTAGTCAAAATCAGGAGGGAAACAACAAATTGGGAAAAAATCTTTATAACGAAAAACTCTGACAGGGGTCTAATCACTCAAATATACAAGGAGTTAAAGCAATTGTATAAAAAATCAAGCCATTCCCCAATTGATAAATATGGGCAAGAGACATGAATAGGCAATTTTCAGGTAAAGAAAGCAAAAGTATCAATAAGCACATGAGAAAGTGTTCCAAATCTCCAATAATTAGAGAAATGCAAATCAAAACAACTCTGAGGTACCACCTCA
>NW_025348328.1:860-1245 GCF_016433145.1 Gracilinanus agilis
TGTGGTATATGCGGGTGATGGAATACTATTGTGCTAAAAGGAATAATTAACTGGAGGAGTTCCAGGCGAACTGGAGAGACCTCCGGGAACTGATGCAGAGTGAGAGGAGCAGAGCCAGAAGAACATTGTATACAGAGACTGATATACTGTGGTAAAATTGAATGTAATGGACCTCTGTACCAGCAGCAATGCAATGACCCAGGACAATTCTGAGGGATTTATGGTAAAGAATGTTACCCACATTCAGAGGAAGGACTGCAGGAGAGGAAACATAAGAAAAGCAACTGCTTGAACGCATGGGTCGGGGTGGACATGATTGGGGATGTGGACTGGAAACTGCCACACCAATGCAACTACCAACAATTGGGAAATTGGTCTTGATCAA
>NW_025348329.1:0-6113 GCF_016433145.1 Gracilinanus agilis
GAAGGAAGGAAGGAAGGAGAGAAGGAGGGAAGGAGGGAAGGAGAGATGGAGGGAGGGAGAAAGAGGTGGAGCAGAAGAAAGAAGGAAATAAGCGTTTATTAAGCATCTACTATGTGGCAAACACTGTGCTAAGTGCTTTAAAAATATTATTTCCTTTAATACTTACAACCACCCTAAGAGGTTGGTACTATTCTGACCCTATTTTACACTTAAGGAAACTGAGTCAAACAAAGGTTAAGTGATTTTACCTGGGTTATTCAGCTAGTAAATGTTTAAGATTAGATTTGAATTCAGGTCTTCTTGATTCTAAGCCCAGAACACAACTTAATGCACCATTTAGCAGTATTTATTAAATAATAGACTTTCTCCTCTGTGCCAGGCACTGTTCCAAGCACTAAGAATGGAAAGGAGAGCAAAACCAGTCCCTGCACACCATGACTTCACATTCTAAGGTGTAAAAACACATGTAAACAACTCTGTACATACAAAATATATGCAGTGTAAAAATGAAGTAATCTCAGAGGGAAAGAGCCATGGGAAGAGTAGTAGAGAGGACAAAAATAGCCCTCTGATAGAAACTCAGATGAGCTGAATCTTGAATAAAAACAGGGAAGTCAAGAGAGGTGAGGAGGGATAACATTCCTGCCAATACTCCTTGCCAGGAAATATTGTTGGAAACATTGTTGTGTGCAAGGAACAGAGTGTCCTTGGGTCACAGCGTACATGAAGGGCCATAAAATGTAAGAAGATTGGAAAGATAGAAATGGACCAAATTGTGAAAGATTTTAAATGCCAATCAAAGGATGCTGTATTTTATCTTATGGGTGGTACTCATTGCAGTTTATTGACTTTTTGCAGGGAGAGTGGATGGGTTACATGATCAGGTTTGAGCATTAGGAAGATCATTTTGATTAGCAGAGCAGAGTGGAAAGAAGTGGGGAAAAGATTTAGGACAGGAAGACCAACTAGAAGACTACTGAAAGATTCCAGGTGCAATATGGTGAGAGACTACAACAGAATAGTGGCTACATAAGTGGAGATGAGACATGTATGAGAGAGCTCATCATAATAAAAAGTACAAAGTCAAGAAACAGATTGGTTGGTTATGTGGGATGTGGGTGGCAAGTAGAGGATACCACAAAAATTATGAACCTAGATGACTAGGAACATGGTGGTGCTCTCAATAATGATAGAAAAGTTTGGAAATGGGAAGGATGGAGGTGGGGCAATGATAGCAAATTTAGTTTTGAATATGTTGACTTTAAGAAGTCTAGAGGATTTCAGGTTGAGGTATCTGGTGGTTGCTAGTGAAAGAATGGAAGTCAGCAGAAAGGTTAGAGCTAGATAGATTTAAGAATCATCAGCAGAGAAATGGTCATTAAATTCATGGGAATTGAGATATCCAAAGTTAACTCAATTACAAGTTAATGCAGTTACAAGTTAACGCAGAGAAAAAGGCACAGCATGGTCTCACTCATATTTACAGACCTGGATGAGAACCAATGGAGATAACCAAAAAGGAAGGGTCATAGAAGTAGGAGAACCAGAAGAAAGAAGTGTTACAGAGGAGAGAATTTTCCAGAACAGAGTGATTGACTAGTGACAAAAGGCTGTGGTGAGGTGAAGGAGAATAAGAATTGAAGAAAAGTCATTAGATTTGGAGACTGAGAAATCACTGATGACTTTGGAGGAGATAGTTTCAGTTGAACAATGAGGACAGAAATCAGATTGCAGCGAGTTTAGAAGAGTCAGAAAAGAGGAAATGGAGACACTATTTGAGGTAATTTTCTTAAAAGAGAATAGCCAGGAAAGGGAAGAAAGAGACAGGATGTAATCTAGTAGGCTGGTCATATCAATTTTGATTGTTTTTTTTTTGTTTAGTTTTGAGGATTTTTTAGGAGTGGATAGAGATGGATATGTTTGTAGGGAGCAGGAAAGGAATCAGTTAATAGGGAGAGGATAACGCTGAGTGAGAAATTCACCCAAGCCCACTCAAAGCATCATCATAAGATCATAAATTTAGAGGTAGAAGGAACCTTTACAGTTATCTAATCCAACCTTCATATACAGATGAGAGAGAGGACTAAGAGAGACTAAGTAACTTACCTAAAGATACACAGTTACTGGAAAATCTTAGCATTTAAACCTAGTTCCTCTATTCCTCTAATAGTTTCCAAGGCCAGAATTCTTTCCCTTATATTAATTATTTTTGCTAACTGTGCTTTCTATGATACTGGAGGGCTGCTAATGTCCATTAATGCCATCTAAATTCAAGATCCTCTAAATTTGGGCCAGAGATCTAGTTGCCCCACCTTAATGATAATTCTGCAAGATTAGTAGGTATTAGTAAGCTATGCCTTGCTTTATAATTTATACTATCAAGGAAAATGATAAATAACAAGAGCTACCATTTATATAGCCCTTCAGTATTTGCAATGGGCTTTACATGTGTCATTCTCATTGGATCCTTACAACTCTCTGAAATAGGTACTATTAATATCTTCATTTTACATATGAGAAAACTGAGACTGGAAGGAACTTGCCTAGGTCGACATAGATAATACAGCATCCAAGACAAGATTCAAACTTGGGTCTTCTTGACCCCAAGTCTAGCAATCTGTCTCCAATACTGCCTCACTACATCTTAGAAGGCAGCGAGATAGAGAGGAGAGGAATGAAGCTCGAGTAGAGTCAGAGGGCTTGGATCCAAATCCAGCCACTGACATTTACTCTGTTGGGATCTTTGGCAAGTCTGCTCTCCCCTCATAGTGGCTCACTTTGTTCATCGGAAAAGATGAGGAGTTTGAACTAGATAATCTCTGTTGTCCCTACTAAATTTAGATCTGTGATCTAACTCATATCTTTCAACTTACATTAGAGGCAGTCACTTTACCCTCTGCTTCTAAACTCACTACCATCCTGCTGCTAACTCAAGCCTTGACTGATACATCTCCCCCAGTCTCCTCTCCCCTGTGGAGAGCTGGAGAGTAGAGTACCAAACTCCTCCCAGTGTCTTCCTTTAGATTCTCACCTTACTCTGTTGCTCTTCCTGGTTTCAACTCCAGGGATGGTTCCTGCTCTTTTACCCCCATCTCCACCCCAGTTTTCTGGTCTTCCTTTAGAATGCAAGTTCATTGTGGACAGAGACTATCTTTTTATCACTTATGTCCTGAACATGTAGCACAGTGTCTGGTACATAGAAGGTGCTTAACAGATGTTTTTTGGATTGGATTGGTTTGAATAATGGATGATTCCAGGCAGAAGTCAGGAAGACCTAGGTACTTATTAGGTTAAGACCAGCAATGTATTTCTTTAGGCAACCCTGTAAGATTATAAGTGATGAATAGGATTGGATCTATATCTGGTAGAGAGAGTTTCCCCACCAAGATTTCCAACACTGATTAAATTGCTGCCCCTTGATACATTGATGTGTCCCCTATTTGGAAGCATGAACCCATTTCCTCCTTTACCATGCTCAGTTGCTAAACCATTTACCAAGGTATGTGTTTAAAAAGACTCAACTGAACCCTCAAGCTTATCCTCCCACTTGGAAGGACCATGTAGGATGCTACCTAAATGCATTTCTGGCCCCTTCACCTTCTTGTCCAAAGCCTAGCAGTTATTTTTCATCTTTTCAAGGGGCGACTAACAATGGCACTTTGGCGCATGGAAAGAAGTAGGACAACATAGACCTTCCAGCCCAATTCTCTTTCCACCCATCATATTTGTATTGCTTTGTAATTATTTACTGCCTGGCTGAAGAAGCTAAAATAAGTAAAGGCATCTGTAAGTAAATAGCAGTGTGCCCTCTAAAATGACTACAGAAAATTCAATCAAGGGAAATTAAGGCCCAGGTATTCCACTTTCCTAAGATGTAGTTTTAAAAAAAGGTGCTAGTGACTCTTCAATGGATCTAGAAGTTGAGGGTATTTTTCCATCCCAGGTCTCTAGCCATATAGCAATTATATTGGGGAAATTAAAATTAAATCTAAAAATGACAGCAACCACTATCTCTCTGGAAGATCTCCTTTGCCTTGGAGGCAGAAAGATGAATGGCTAGTAATATTCTCCCTTATTAACCTGTTTCACAACACGAAATTATCTTTTTATCAATAATCTCTGTAATATACAGAATTTTCTCCTTCTGCTATGGACCGCTAGTGTTTCAAGATGGCTAGTGATAAACAAAAGAAAGATATTGCACAGAGGTGATGTATCACAAAGCATCCCTTCAATATTTGGACAGCTAGAATAGACCTCAGGTGTATGTGTGTTGTGACACAGGCCAACGGAAAGGTAAAGAATTTTCACCTAAAGTGAATTTTTCAGTGTGAGTTATGACCAGGGCTGGGGGTTGGGGATGGAAAATGAGATTTGCAATGTAAATTCTAATACAGCCTTCTGTGTGACAGCTCCAACACTACTATGGTAACAGATAATAATGAGCATCTTTTTACTTCTTCAGTTTAATTACTGTAGAGCAGCTTTCTCCAGCTTCTCCTGTTATGGCTGTGTCAACACATCAATTCTAAAATCTGGTTTTTCTGAGGTTTATATCTCCTCTCTAATACAGAATGGCTCCCTAACAAGCCTCATTTAAGATAGTACTTTGAAAAATTCACATTTTAAAAGATCTATTTTCATCCTGAATTCCTTTGTACTCTTCCTTCCTCACTCCTTCTCCACATGCAACACTAAGAAAAGATTTCAGAGCTCTGCCAATATAAAGTTGCACTATACACTGAAAAATGATCACTTCAAAGATATACAGGTAATTTTGTAGTCTGTGGGGGCAAAACAGCTGAACTGCCTGTGTGGAGAACCCTCTCAAAAAAATCTGTTGCCATTCACTTGCCCAGTGTTCTAGCTCATTAAAACCTTAAAAAAAAACCTTATAATCATCCAATATATTAGCTATCCAGGGGTATGGTGGGAAATATTTAACAATCGAGTCTCTTGGTATATGTCTTGGGGATGGGGGAGAAGGTAGGGCATAGAATACACTCAAAACCAAATTTAAGCTTAAAATGAATTATTAATATTTTTCTATGGTTTTCTTAAGTCTTGTCAATCAACAAAACAATAAATCATTTGTAGCATTTGCCAATTTCCAAAGTATAAATGCTCATATGAAGAATTTAACAATCTGCTCTCCTAAATGATTTAACAGGCTCCAGCACACCCCTTTATCCCTCCTAAGTTCAGGCCATGTGCAAATTTGACATGTCATTTTTGTCTTTTTCCAAGTCATTGATAAAAGTGTTGAATATCACCAGACCAAAAATAATTCCATAGAGCACTCCACTTGAGGCCTCCTTCTAAAATAGACCTTTTAATGACTATTCTTGAAGTCTAATCAATCAATAGATGCTGAACCTCTTTTAGTGAGAACCAGGTCTACCAAAAAGTTCTATCCTCAAGTTCATATTTCTATGTCTCCCTTTACTTCCCTGGGCTTCAGTTTCTTCTTCTATAAGATTAAAGGTTAGGACTAAATAGCCTCTGAGGTTCCTTCTAGCTCTAAACCTATAATATTATGATCTTTTTATGGAAACATTGTTAGACTTTGTCAAATTACTTACTGAAACCTAAATTTACTGTATCTACAGCATTCTACTCATCTACCTGTTTAGTTATCCTGGCAAAAAAAAAACCAGACACAGAATTAGGCTGACATGGCCTATCCTTCAAAAAGTCATGTTGATTATTTATGAACACTGCTTCTTCTTTTCAAAGGGTTTGCAAAGAATTTCTTTACCACAAATGTTCTATGATTCAATAAGTGGCAGTATAGCATAAGGGATAGAGAGATGGCCTTTGAGTCAGGGAGACTTGGATTCAAGTTCTAATTCTGACATAAACTGATTCTGTCATCTTAGGCAAGTCATTTAACCACTAAGTGTTCCTAAGCAATTTTATCAGACTAGAAATTCTAATCTATATTTGTAGAAGGAATTTCCTCATATAGGAGGTCTCCAAGTAATATTTCAGGTCCAGTCTTTATTTCTATGACTGAAATATATAAGAATAAGAGCCATCTACCAGTACCTAAGTGGAGAGAGAGAAGAAGGGAAGGAGGGAGGGAGGGAAGGAAGGAAGGAAGGAAGGAAGGA
>NW_025348330.1:0-1752 GCF_016433145.1 Gracilinanus agilis
TGAAAGGAAAGTGAACTGGAGGAATTCCATGTGAACTGGAACAACCTCCAGGAATTGATGCAGAGTGAAAGGAGCAGAACCAGGAGAACATTGTACACAGAGATTGATACACGGTGGTACAATCAAATATAAGGGACTTCTCTACTAGCAGCAATGTAATGATCCAGGACAATCCAGAGGAACTTATGAGCAAGAACATTATCCACATGCAGAGAAAGAACTGTGGGAGCAGAAACAGAAGAAAATCACATGATTGATCACATAGTTTGATAAGGATATGATTAGGGTTTTGATGTTAAAAGATCACTGTACTGCAAATAACATGGAAATGAATTTTGAACAATGACACATGTGTAACCCAGTTGCATTGCTTGTCAGCTCTAGGAGGAGGAAGGAAGGAGGAGAATCATGAATTAGGTAACCATGGAAAAATATTCCAAATAAAATAAATTGTAAATAATAATAATAATAATCTTTTTTTCCATTTCCTCAACATTTGTTTATGATGTTTTATTTATTTTATTATAATTCGTGTTTATTATATCATTTATGTCTAAGCCATATATTGATGTGGAATTATCTTTGTATGTGCTATAAGTCTACATCTAATTTTTTGCCAAATGGTTCTCCAGTTTTTAAAAGCTAAATCTAAAGAAATACAGATATTTGATTCACTTCCTCATAAATGTTTAATTGATTAGCTCCATTGCTTAATCTATACCAAGTTTTTAATCATGGTGGACAAAATTCAACTCACCTTAAAACTCTTAATTTGAAGATAGGACTTTCTCAGCATTTCCATAGCTTTGGCATATTTTCAGACTGCAGTTAAAATTTATGTACAAGGTTCTGGGTTAAGATGGCAGCAGAGTAAAAAGCAGCTCTTAACCTCTCCTGACAGAAATACACAAGACTCCTCAAGGGGACATAAAAACAAGTCCAGACGAATGGATGAACCCCACAATAGGGTGCAGCGTGGAAGGTACTTGGAATCGGAGCATTTCCATGCTATAAAGGGGTTAAACAGCTCTCACTAAATCACAGGCTGAGCAACCACCCCACTCCCACCCCTACCACACACACCATNACAGCTCTCACTAAATCACAGGCTGAGCAACCACCCCACTCCCACCCCTACCACACACACCATCTATAGCGCTAAAGCCAGTTAAAAAGAAATAGAGCAAGTTTGGGGCACCCATCGAGTCATTGGCAGCTCCAGGGCCTATTCCAGAGAGCAGCAAGATTTGGGACCCCAAAAAGCCAAAGAACACACGCAAACTCTGAGCGTGGGAACAACAGAGGTGTACGGGGAGGCAGACACAGCCACAAGCTAAAGCTCTGAAACCCTGAGTGGGGAACCAGTGCAGATGGGTATACGACTGTGGAAGCAGCGCCCTGAGACTTGTAAAGGAACTTCCCGCAGAGGATCAAGCAAGTAGGTCCACCAGGGGGCTTGACCTTGGAAAAAACCAGAACTCAGACCTCAGGAGCCAAAAGACTGTGGACAGACACCAAGCGCGAGGATAAAGCTGAGAAGCTGCTGGGCTAATGATGGCTACCCAGACTCAGGAAGTTCAGGAGAGAAAGATAAACAACAAGAAAAAGAAGTCTTTAACACTCGACTACTTTTACACAGAGAAAATCCAGACAACCAAGCAAACAGAGGAGGAGAACAAACAAGCATCCAGACCCTCCACAAATGAGGAAAACCCCTCACAACCTATGGAAGAGTTCAAAACTGAGATTCTG
>NW_025348331.1:0-1339 GCF_016433145.1 Gracilinanus agilis
TATGTCCTTCAATTGGGGAATGGCTGAACAAACTGTGGTATATGCGGGTGATGGAATACTATTGTGCTAAAAGGAATAATAAACTGGAGGAGTTCCAGGCGAACTGGAGAGACCTCCGGGAACTGATGCAGAGTGAAAGGAGCAGAGCCAGAAGAACTCTATACACAGAGACTGATATACTGTGGTAAAATTGAATGTAATGGACCTCTGTACCAGCAGCAATGCAATGACCCAGGACAATTCTGAGGGATTTATGGTAAAGACGCTACCCACATTCAGAGGAAGGACTGCAGGAGAGGAAACATATAAGAAAAACAAATGCTTGAACGCATGAGTCGGGGTGGACATGATTGAGGGTGTGGACTCGAAACTACCACACCAATGCAACTACCAACAATTTGGAAATTGGTCTTGATCAAGGACACATGACAAAACTNCACCAATGCAACTACCAACAATTTGGAAATTGGTCTTGATCAAGGACACATGACAAAACTAGTGGAAATGTGCATCGGTCATGGGTGGGGGGAGTGCGGGGGGTGAAGGGGAAAGGAGGAGCATGAATCAGGTAACCATGTTAAAAATGATTATTAATAAATGTTTAAAAAAAAAAGTAGAGTGGATGGGAAGCAGCCGGGTAGCTCAGTAAATGGAGAGCCAAGCCTAGAGACAGGAGGTCCTGAGTTCAAATCTGACCTCACACACTTCCTAGCTGTGTGACTCTGGGCAAGACACTTAACCCCCATTGCCTAGCCTTTACTGTTCTTCTGCCTTAGAACCAATACACAGTATTGATTTTAATGTAGAAGGTAAGGGTTTTAAAAAAGTATAGTGGACAGAACAGAGTTGGTATGATGGGGTAAAGTCTCTCTGAAACATCCTAAGTGTATCTCTGTGGCCATGTAACCTCTCATTATTCCAAACAACTCTCAGAATCTTAGTTAGATAGCCATTACCAATCTGCATGGGTGGAGGGGGCTTCCACAGCAGATTCCCGTGTTAATGAATTCATCAGATTCAGATTTGTCATCATTGTTTAGTCATTTCAGTTGTGCCACTCTTTTTTTTTTTCTTCTAAACCCTTACTTCTGTCTTAGAAACAATACTGTTTGTTGATTCTAAGGCAGAAGAATGGTAAGGCCTAGGCAATGGGGGTTAAGTGACTTGCCCAGGGTCACACGGCTAGGAAGTATCTGAGGCCAGCTTTTGACCTTCTGTCTCCAGGTCTGACTCTCTTTTCTGAAAGATGTTGGTTTAACTGATTTAAAAGGTTGGTGGAAAACACAAGTCTGTTGGTATTGTGTCTTCCCAGCCACAGAGAGCAAGATGGATACCCTCA
>NW_025348332.1:0-414 GCF_016433145.1 Gracilinanus agilis
CTGTTATTTTCTTGCCAGATCTCTTCCATTTTCCTCAAAATCTCAGTTTTGAACTCTTCCATAGCTTGTGAGGAGTTTTCCTTATTTGAGGAGGGTCCGGATGCTTGTTTGTTCTCCTCCTCTGTTTGCTCGGTTGTCTGGATTTTCTCTGTGTAAAAGCTGTCGAGTGTTAAAGACTTCTTCTTTTTGTTATTATTCTTTCTCTTCTGAACCTCCTGATGCTGATGCTGAGTAGCCATCATTAGCCCAGCAGCTTCTCAGCTTTATCCTGGGGCTCAGTGTCTGTTCCCAATCTATTGGCTCCTGAGGTCTGAATTCTGGTTTTTTCCAAGGTCAAGCCCCCTGGTGGGCCCTCTTGCTTGATCCTCTGCTGGAGGTTTCTTTACAAGTCTCAGGGCGCTGCTTCCACAGTCG
>NW_025348332.1:507-1381 GCF_016433145.1 Gracilinanus agilis
GCTGCTGTCAGGAACAGGTCCCGGAGCTGCTGATGACTCGATGGGTGCCCCAAACTTGCTCTATTTCTTTTTAGCTGGGTTCGGAGCTATAGGTGAGTGTGGAGGGGGTGGGGGTGGGGCGGTTGCTCAGCTCGCGATTGAGTGAGAGCCCTTTAAAGCATGGAAATGTCTCGATTCCACGTACCTTCCACGCTGTGCCCTGTTGTGGGGTTCCTCCGTTCGTCTGGACTTGTTTTTATGTCCCCTTGAGGAGTTTTGTATGTTTCGGTCAGGAGAGGTTAAGAGCTGCTTCTTACTCTGCCGCCATCTTAACCCGGAAGCCTGACTTCCCTTTTTTTAACCAATACTAAATAGCTGACGGTGGCTCGAATGGACTTTCAGGGACAAAGCGGATGCTCCTGTGGCAGCAGAACTGGAGACGTGGCTTCTAGGCGTTTGTCCGGCCACGGACACACGCGTGGCTCCCTCTGCTTCTCTGGTGTTTCTTTTTTTCTGTGGGACGGAGTGAAGGCTGTCCCTTAACCACAAGCGCATTGCTAGCAGGCGTCTTGGGAAGGGAATTGGGTGCCTGGTTGCCCACATCTGTGTGAACTTACGTGGACAGGTTCTGTCCGGAGGTTTCCCAAAGCAAACCCGGGATGGGGAAAGTGAGTCAGAGACGGCGCCTGGGAGGCCAGCTCTCAAGCCTTGTCCTCTCGATCTTGGAGAAGGAGCTGTTGGGCAACGGCGTGCAGAAGTACCGAGCTGGGCCCTCCAGAGGCCTTCAGAGGGAGAAACGCGGCGCCAATGCGAGCCGTTCCTTCTTATTCCACAATGCATTGTGACGCCGGAGATGGCCGCGGCGAGACTTCGCTCGTTCAGAACTATTCATTCC
>NW_025348333.1:0-246 GCF_016433145.1 Gracilinanus agilis
GTTTTCGGCTATAATCTTCTGGTTTTTGGCCATAATCTTCTGGTATTCCTTTTCAATTTGGTCATTTCTGGTGTTCAATTTGCTTATCAGTTCATTTGGTTTCTGAGCCTCACTTTCCAATTGCAAGATTCTACCTTTTAAACTGTTATTTTCTTGCCAGATCTCTTCCATTTTCCTCAAAATCTCAGTTTTGAACTCTTCCATAGCTTGTGAGGAGTTTTCCTTATTTGAGGAGGGTCCGGATGC
>NW_025348333.1:276-1386 GCF_016433145.1 Gracilinanus agilis
AGTGTTAAAGACTTCTTTTTCTTGTTGTTAATCTTTCTCTTCTGAACTTCCTGAGACTGGGTAGCCATCGTTAGCCCAGCAGCTTCTCAGGTTTATCCTGGCGCTCAGGATCTGTCCACGGTCTTTTGGCTCCTGAGGTCTGAGTTCTGGTTTTTTCCAAGGTCAAGCCCCCTGGTGGACCTCCTTTCTTGATCCTCTGCCGGAGGTTTCTTTACAAGTCTCAGGGCGCTGCTTCCACAGTCGTATACCCGTCTGCACTGGTTCCCCACTCAGGGTTTCAGAGCTTTAGCTAGTGGCTATGTCTGCCTCCACCCACACCTCCGCCTGCGCCTGTGCTCTGAGCCCGTGCTCTGCGTCCTGCGTCCGCTCTCTGCATCCTGCTCCCGCGCTCAGAATTTGTGTGCGTTCTTTAACTTTTTGGGGTCCTAAATATTGCTGCTCTCAGGATCAGGCCCCGGAGCTGCCAAAGACTCAATGGGTGCCCCAAACTTGCTCTATTTCTTTTTAGCTGGCTTCGGCGCTATAGATGGTGTGTGTGGAGGGGCTGAGGGTGGGGTGGTTGCTCAGCCCGCGATTTAGTGAGAGCTGTTTCACCCCTTTATAGCATGGAAATGCCCCGATTCCACGTACCTTCCACACTGTGCCCTGTTGTGGGATTCCTCCATTCGTCTGGACTTGTTTTTATGTCCCCTTGAGGAGTTTTGTGTGTTTCGGTCAGGAGAGGTTAAGAGCTGCTTCTTACTCTGCCGCCATCTTAACCCGGAACCCTCATGATTCCTTTTGATAAGAGTTCACACTCTCAGAGGACAGGAAGTGGATCCTATAGACACTGCCTCCTGGGCCGTGCTAGACAAATTGAGTGACTTTGATTGGTTCCCAAGATGTGATAGACCAGCCCACAGTGAAAGGAAGGAGGAACCAGAGAGACAGGAAATGACATGGAGAAAACTGCTTATAAAAGCTGGCCGAGGGCATTCTGGGTCACTTCTACTTCTTTTGCTGCACTGGTGGCTCTTGCTGAGGGAGGATCTCTGTGTTGGTGTCTCTGTGTTGGATTCTTCTGCACGGCACTTTTTCTGCATTGGAGGCCGAGACTCTCCCACTCCTCTG
>NW_025348334.1:0-1453 GCF_016433145.1 Gracilinanus agilis
TCTCCGGGTTGATTATACTGAGAGTAAGGTTTGATTATTACCTCTTAATGCTCTCTTCCTCTCCTTCTTATGGTAGTATTTATCCCCTCCCCTTCCCATGCCCTCTTTGTGTGTAATAGAATACCTTATTTTTCTTATTTACTCGGATTTTTCTTGGTGTCCCCTACTATTCCTCCCCTCTTTCCCACCCCCCATGTCATCTTAGACCATTTAGTATCCTGTTCTCTCCCTATGAATTATTCTTCTGGTTGCTATAATAGTGAATATTATAATAGTGTATAGAGTTCACTACAGGGAATTATACATAGCATTTCTCCACCTAGTAATACAGATAATTAGATCTTATTTATGCCCTTAAAGAGTCAAGCTTAAAAGACTATGAGTTTTCTTTCTTTTCCCTCTGTTTCTTATTTACCTTTTCATCATCTTTCTCTTGATATCTGTGGTTGAGTGTCAAACTTTCCAATTAGTCCCTGTCTCTTTTGTGCAAAAACTTGGAATTCTTCAATTTTGTTGAATGCCCATACTTTCCCCTGAAAGTATATGGTTAGTTTCGCTGGGTAGTTGATTCGTGGCTGAAGGCCCAGCTCTCTTGCCTTTCTGAATATTGTATTCCACGCCTTGTGTTCTTTTAGTGTTGAGGCTGCCAGATCCTGTGTGATCCTTATTGGTGCTCCTTGATATTTGAATTGTCTCTTTCTGGCTTCTTGTATGATTTTTTCTTTGACTTGAAAGCTCTTCAATTTCGCTATTATATTTCTGGGTGTTGACTTTTCTGGGTCCAGTTTAGAGGGTGTTCTATGGATCCTTTCAATGTCTATATTGCCCTCTTGTTGTAGAACTTCAGGGCAATTTTGCTGAATAATTTCTTTGAGTATGGAGTCCATGTTTTTATTAATTTCTGCCTTTTCTGGAATAACAATGATTCTCAAGTTATCTCTTCTAGACCAGTTTTCTTGGTCTGTCACTCTCTCCTTGAGATATTTCATGTTTCCTTCTATTTTATTAGTCTTATGACTTTGTTTTATTTGTTCTTGTTGTCTTGAGAGATCATTGGTTTCTAAATGTTCGATTCTAGCCTTTAAGGATTGGTTTTCCTTTTCAATCTGGTCATTTTTGGTCTTCAGTTGTCTTGTCTCACTTTCCAATTGCGAACTTCTGCCTTTTAAACTGTTATTTTCTTGCCAGATTTCTTCCATCTTCCTTAGCATTTCATTTTTAAACTCTTCCATAACTTGTGACCAGCTTTCATTTTTTTGGGGAGGTTTGGATTTTTGTTTTCCCTCCTCTGTTGTCTGGATTTTCTCTGTGTAGAAGTTGTCCAGTGTTCCAGAGTTTCTCTTGATGGTCTTTTTCTTCTGGATTTCCTTATTGCTGGCCATTGTTAGCCCTGCCCCTTTTCCGCTTTGTCTTTGCACTCCGGGTCTGCCTGGGCCTTGCAAGCTTGGGGGGG
>NW_025348334.1:1547-1825 GCF_016433145.1 Gracilinanus agilis
TCCTTGTCCTCGGTGTCAGGCCTCCTGGTAGTTCCCGGTCTGCCCCTCTGCCCGAGGTTCCTTCAGCAGTCTTTGGGGCTGCTTCCACAGCCAGGCTCAGGTCTGCACTGGGTCCTCACTGGAGGTCCAAGCCTGGGCTGGAGATCGTTATTCAAGCCTAGGGCACTGCCTTTGCCTGCGCTGCTGCTCTTAGGGCCCTGCTTTCACCCCCGCAGAAGGTAGTGAAAGTCCGTGGGCTGGAGATCTTTATTCGCACCTGAGGCGATGCCTTCAGAGCT
>NW_025348335.1:0-2533 GCF_016433145.1 Gracilinanus agilis
TCTTTCTTTCTTTCTTTCTTTCTTTCTTTCTTTCTTTCTTTCCTGGGGCACTTAAGCTCTAGAATCTCTTTCTGTGGTTAACTTCTTCTTCATAATATTAACATGGGCAGAGCACCCACTTCCCTGTTGCAGGCAGTGATTATATAGCAAATTAAGCACAAGCTGTTCAGTCCAAGTCCAGCCGTTGGAAAGATGGTCCTCTGAGTAATGGCTTGTGTAGTGGATGCTTTCATCTGGAATTTGCATGTGTAATAAATGCAGAAATAAAACTTAGATCTATATAAAAACAGACCCAAATGGAAGGGTGGGAAAGCAGGGAGGGAAGAAATCAGGAATTTTGTGGCCCGCATCTTACAGTATCACTTCAATTTCCATTTGGCAAATATATATACATTATCCACATTTTGATGCTGGGTTTAAAGAGTCATAGAACATGAAATGTTGTCAATCTTAGAAGAAATCTTAGAACATAGAATATCAAAGCTGAGAGGACTTTAGAACAGAGAATGCCAGAATTCAGAGATCATCTAGTATATGACTTCTTTATTTGAGGAAACTGAGGCCTAGATAGCTCAAGCAACTTATTTAAGACCACATGGTTTAATATGATCAGAACCAGGTCTCAAATCCAGATCTCAGGACTCCAGACCAATAATTCTATTCATTATAGCATGTCTATAATACAGAACATGGGACTAAAACTATTCTCTTAGACCAGCAATTCCCAATGTGGGCGCTACCGCCCCCTGGTGGGTGCTGCAGCAATCCAGGGGGATGGTGATGGCCACAGGTGCATTTATCTTTCCTATTAATTGCTATTAAAATTTAAAAAAATTAATTTTCAGGAAGCTAAGTAATATTTTTTCTGGAAAGGGGGCAGTAGGCCAAAAAAGTTTGGGAACCATTGGTCTAGACCNTTTCTGGAAAGGGGGCAGTAGGCCAAAAAAGTTTGGGAACCATTGGTCTAGACCCTTAAAGACCTAGTCATTCTAGGAAAAAGGAAATGATTTTCATATGTGAAAGGTGCCAAATGTGATTGGGACTTGACATAGTCCAAGTAATGGCCTAGGATGTAGTGGATGACCTTGGCATCTTTGGTGTCTGATCAGGCTCTAAGTATTACATAGCACTTGCTTCAGTCACCTTCATAGCAATTAGAACAAATTATTCTCATTCCACCATTCCACTGGGGAAAATCTTCACATGGTTGAGGTAGACACCCCCTAACTCACCAATGAGTTTGTGACACTCATAATGAACGCTCCATGAAGGACTGACTATGGAGTTTTTATCTTCCACAAGAAAACATCTTCAGTGCCAAAACAAAGGCTTTATCTTTTTATCTTGTTAACCTTGACCAGGCTCTTCCTGGGCACAATCTCTGTACTCAGTGATCCTATGAGATAGATCAGGCCAGACCATAAAACAGATTTCTAGATATTAAGTGGCTTGCCTCTAGTAATAGAGCTGGAAAACTTTAGAGCCAGGTTCAAGTCCCTTTTTCCTGTCTTTAAGTCTCTAGGCTGGCTCTGAAGTTTTCCGGCCCTATTACCTACCTTCTATGGGACTGGCTAAGTTGTTCCACTTTTGTGAGCCTCAGTTGCCTTGTCAGTGAGATGGGGACAATAGTTCTCACCCTGCTTACCTCACAGAGCTGTTGTGAGGATCAAATTAGAAAGTGACAAGTCAAGTCAGTCAACAGTTATTTATGCAGCCCTTACCATGTGCTAGGCACTGTGCTAAGTGTTAGGAATATAAACACAAGCAAAAGGAAGTTAGTCCCTGACTTCCAGGAGATGCTATTCACATGGGGAAAGACATATAAGGAAAAAGATGAAATGCAAAGAGGACAGAAGGGGAGTAGGGAGAAGGTACTTGAGACTAGTGTGAAGAAAGAAGTCCAATAAGTTAGAACCAAAGCCCAGACAGGAATGAAGGTGTGGATGGATCTACACATAGAGGAGAGAGTGTGGTTATTTTTTGGCTCAGAGAGTCAGTGTGGTATTATAACAGGAAGGGTACTTGACTGGACTGGAGACAGTACAGTGGAAAGAGTACTGAATCTAGAGCCAGAGGACCTGAGTTTAAGTTGCGTCTATGATGCTCATTACAAGTCCAGACTCGGGCAAATTACTTATCTTTCTGGGTCTTGGTTTCCTCATGTGTAAAAATGAAGGGTACTGGACTAGATGGACTCTAAGACCTTTTAAAATTTATGTCTGTGATCCTATGATTTCCCTGGTTTCAATTTTTTTTCCAGTCATGTCTGATGCTTTGTAATCCCTTTTGGGGTTTTATTAGCAAAGATACTAGAGAGGTTTGCCATTTCCTTTAGCTTATTTTATAGATGAGGAAAATGAGATGAACAAGGCTAAATGACTTGCCCAAGGTCACATAGCTATTAAGTGTGAGGTCAAATTTGAACTCAGGCTTTCTTGACTCCACTGTATCACTGAGCTGCTCTCACCTCTAAAATGGACTAGATGGGGGGCAGCTGGGTAGCTCAGTGGATTGAGAGCCAGGCCTAGAGATG
>NW_025348336.1:0-1314 GCF_016433145.1 Gracilinanus agilis
CCATTGCCCACCAAATAAAGTATAAACTCCTGTTCCTGGCATCCAAGGTTCTCCAAAACCTGCCTATGACCTACTTTCCCAGCCTTAACTCATACTTCTATCATATTCTTTATATTCTAGCCTAACTGGAAGATTGCAGGTCCTGTTTTTATCTTTATTTTCCCATCTCTGAACCTTCTTATCTCTCATCTGTTTTCAATGCCTTCATTGGCCTCCCCATCCCTCAGTGCCCTCAGTATCTTCCCATTAAAGTTAATCCCTTGGAGAAGTCAAAGGAATCTCCAAGAAATCTCTGGCTTAATGTCAGCTGTCCTTTCTCTATATCCATTGACCAAGCTATCCAGGGTCAATAAATTCAGAGATCTATCATACCATCATTTCTTATTTCCTATTGCCAGGAAATGTTTACTTTCATACTGCCAACATATCCAGGTAGAGTTAATAAAGTTAATCCTTAATCCAGTACCTGCTCAATATCTTGTCTCTCTGCCTATTTCTTTCTCTTTCTGTGTCTATGTGTCTCTCTGTCCCTCTCTGTATCTCTGTCTATATCTCTTTCTCTTCAAGGTATTTTGTGCATCACTTTCTTTTTTGCCTTTTCCAGTTTTTAGGATGTTGATTTCTTCCGTGAATTTTTACCTCAGCCATTGAATTTTTCTGTCAATTCTCTTATTACTTGCTTTTTTCACTTTTTTTCAAGTTCTTCCAGGATTTCTTTTGGAACCTGACATCCTTTCACAGTTTCCTCTGAGGCGTCACGTGTTTCTTTTTGGCANGGTTTTTTTTCCTCTTACTCTATCTATCTGTTGAGTTTCTTCTCTGTTTCTTGGAAAGGGGACACACTGCTCCAAACTTACAGAGTAATCTTTTCTGCTACTTGGGGTAGGCCCAGCTGCCCTTGTTCCTCCTTGTGTCCACCAAGGAGGTGATGCTTCTGGCTTGCTCTAGGGAGGTGTGTAGCTGTTATGTCCAGCTATATTTAGTATTCTGTGCCACCAGTCCCCCTGTTATTTCACAGACTGCTATGGTCCCTACTCTGCTGCTTCCTTACTCCTGCCAAATGGTCTGGGCTAGGCAGATCCCTTACTCTGGCCTCTGCTGCCACATGGGAGTGAGTAGGTTCCTAAAGTTCCAAACTAAACCCTGACCCAATCCTAGTTTAACTCACTAGCCTGGCCCCAGGCTCAGCCTTACCCCTGGACCCATACTAACTTCTTATATTTTTTACCTCAAAGACTTTTCCTAGCTGCCATATACATAGGATTACTTCTGCTATTTTCTCCCCTCCATTTCTAGGTTCAGTCACCTCTATTC
>NW_025348337.1:0-2357 GCF_016433145.1 Gracilinanus agilis
GAG
The DNA here is from genome assembly GCF_016433145.1 of Gracilinanus agilis. NCBI lineage: Eukaryota > Metazoa > Chordata > Mammalia > Didelphimorphia > Didelphidae > Gracilinanus > Gracilinanus agilis. Next base: position 4 of record NW_025348337.1, read on the forward strand.
AGAGAGAGAGAGAGAGAGAGAGAGAGAATTAAGCAAAATGAAATGATATAATGGTTTCACCTGGAAGCATATAAATCTCTACCTATACCCTACCATTTGCCTATAGAGAGGAAGAAGTATATTTTAAAAACATATATGTTCAGGGTGAACTTAATCACTAATAACAAATGTTTCAATATACAAAGAACAAGAAACAGATTTATATAAGGAACTATGGACTTTTTAAAAATTTCTTTTACTTGTAGTTTGTTGTGCAAGAAATATATGTATTAATTTTCATCATCATCTTCACTGATGATGGGTCTCCCCATCTCTCCCAGGCTAGATGTATAGTGGGGCCACTCACAAGCCACCATTGGTTAACAGGGGAACTTTGGGCCACTCCATTTCCAGCCTGGGCAGTTTGTCCTTCTTTGGGTGGTCAAATGGCTCCCTGTACCAAAGAAAGTGCCACTGTATTGGTGGGAGATTTCCTGGAGACACCTGATTACCCTAATACACTGCAGCTCAGAACTCCTAAGCTCAAGTGATCCACCAGCCTCAGGATCTCTATTAGCAGAGGTTACAAGGGTTTACCCAGGAATGATGGTGGCTAGATGGCTTAGGAGAGACAGTGCCAGGCCTGGAATCAGGATGATTCATCTTCTTGAGTTCAAATCTGGCCTCTTATTCTTACTAGCTGTGGAACACTGGGTAAGTCACCTAATCCTGATTGCCTCAGTTTCCTCATCTGTAAAAGGAACTTGAGAAGGAAAGGCAAACCATTCTAATACCTTAGCCAAGAAAACCCCAAATGAGGTTACAAAGTGTCAGATATGACTGAAAAATAACTGAACAGCAAAATAATCCCCCTGACCAGTAAATACATTAAATTTATAAAAGTAATAAAATTATTTCATCCATATTTCCTTTTACACTTTTCCCCCTCTGTCTATTCATCTTTTAAAAAGCATTCTATGGATGTTCTTTTTTTTCACATCTAACACTACCCACTAACTACCCCCAACACAGAGTCCTTCTTTGAAACTATGTGTATATATATTTAATATATAAATAATAAAACACATATAAATAATAACTAAAACATCTATAAATAAATAAAACTATATATAACTAAGTAATAAAAATTTATAATTAAAAGTTACATATTTATTCCAGAAAAAAACACTCAACACATTGGTCATGTCTGACATTACAGAGTTCATTATTACTTCTTTGAGAACAAGATTAGACTGTGTGTAATTTGAAAAAAGTCGTTATGGGAGTTTCCGGGTTAAGATGGCGGCAGAGTAAGAAGCAGCTCTTAACCTCTCCTGACCGAAACATACAAAACTCCTCAAGGGGACATAAAAACAAGTCCAGACGAACGGAGGAACCCCACAACAGGGCACAGCGTGGAAGGTACGTGGAATCGAGACATTTCCAGGCTATAAAGGGCTCTCACTCTATCGCGGGCTGAGCAACCGCCCCACCCCAACCCCCTCCACACTCATCTATAGCTCCGAACCCAGCTAAAAAGAAATAGGGCAAGTTTGGGGCACCCATCGAGTCATCAGCAGCTCCGGGACCTGTTCCTGAGAGCAGCTAGACTTAGGACCCCGTTAAGTCAAAAAAAGCACGCGAAATCTGAGCGCGCGCCGGAGCAGGACGCTGGGCGCAGAGAGTGCCAGCTGAGCAGAGGCGTGGGTGGAGGCAAACACAGGCAGGAACTAAAGCCTAAGTGGGGAACCAGTGCAGATGGGTATACGACTGTGGAAGCAGCGCCCTGAGACTTGTAAAGAAACCTTCAGCAGAGGATCAAGCAAGAGGGCGCACCAGGGGGCTTGACCTTGGAAAAAACCAGAACTCAGCCTCAGGAGCCAATAGATTGCGAACAGACACTGAGCGCGAGGATAAAGCTGAGAAGCTGCTGGGCTAATGATGGCTACTCAGCATCAGGAAGTTCAGAAGAGAAAGAATAATAACAAAAAGAAGAAGTCTTTAACACTCGACAGCTTTTACACAGAGAAAATCCAGACAACCGAGCAAACAGAGGAGGAGAACAAACAAGCATCCGGACCCTCCTCAAATAAGGAAAACTCCTCACAAGCTATGGAAGAGTTCAAAACTGAGATTCTGAGGAAAATGGAAGAGATCTGGCAAGAAAATAACAGTTTAAAAGGTAGAATCTTGCAATTGGAAAGTGAGGCTCAGAAATCAAATGAACTGATAAGCAAATTGAACACTAGAAATGACCAGATTGAAAAGGAAAACCAGTCCCTAAAGGCTAGAATCGAGCAATTAGAAGCTAATGATCTCTCAAGACAACAAGAACAAATAAAACAAAGTCAAAAGACTGAAAAAATAGAAGGAAA
>NW_025348337.1:2454-3090 GCF_016433145.1 Gracilinanus agilis
AAGAGACAATTTGAGAATAATTGGTCTTCCAGAAAAACCAGAAATTAATAAAAACCTGGACTCCGTACTAAAAGAAATTATTCAGCAAAATTGCCCTGAAGTCCTACAACAAGAGGGCAATATAGACATCGAAAGGATTCATAGAACACCCACCATATTCGACCCAGAGAAGAAATCGGTTAGAAATATTATTGCCAAATTCAAAAGCTTTCAAGCAAAAGAAAAAATCTTACAAGAAGCCAGAAAGAGACAATTCAAATATCAAGGAGCACCAATCAGGATCACACAGGATCTGGCAGCCTCCACACTAAAAGACCGTAAGGCTTGGAATACAATATTCAGAAAGGCAAGAGAGCTGGGCCTGCAACCACGGATCAACTACCCATCAAAACTGACTATATATTTCCAGGGGAAAGTATGGGCATTCAACAAAATTGAAGAATTCCAGGTATTTGCACAGAAAAGACCAGGGCTGAATGGAAAGTTTGATATCGAACCACAAAAATCAAGAGAAACCTGAAAAGGTAAATAAGTTACAGAGGGAAAAGAAAGAAAACTTATAATTTTTAAATTTGCCTTTTTAAGGGCCTCAGTGAGATCTAATTATCTGTATTCCTATGTAGAGAAATGTTATGT
>NW_025348338.1:0-3151 GCF_016433145.1 Gracilinanus agilis
ATATATAATAAACTCCATGCTCCTGGAGCCAGAGCTGGAAGAATGAAGTAAAAGATCTTCATGTCCCATTATTTCCTTATCAACTAAACTGTCCTTATCAGATTATCAGAAATGATAAAGAGATCTCAACAGGGCAAACTTTTTAAAGAGGGTGCTGAAGGAAAGGAAATGCTCATCTGTCAGTCTGTTTCTAAGGCAACTCTTTCCAAGTTTCATTGTACTGTATCCTACTCATTGCATTGGTCAGATTAGGAATAATGTCACCTAGATAGAACATTCCAGGGGGCCACATCTGGCACGCGGGCCGTAGTTTGCCCATCACATGTCTAGTGAATGACACCCTTAAATGATAATACTCAATGACACTCAAATTTTAGATTCCAATGTAACTCAGATATGGCTCTACAGCAGAAGACTAGACCCAGGATAAGAAGTTCTGAATTTGTGACCTTAGTTATATCAGTTAAGAAATTGAGGCTTTAAAAATTATTTACAAAATGATGATGTTGGTGCTTATTTATTAAACTTAAGGATCAATAAGTTAATGTTCATGACATTACATAATTATCAAATATTATTTTGTTTTACCTGTGATGAAAGTCCCTTTGGGTCCTTAAAGTGTTCAGCAATAAAAATATTATAACCTGTGCGAGGTTTTTTGGGTTTTCCAAAGACTGTTAACTCCTGAATAACAAAAAGAAAAGAGTTAGAAATTTCTAGGAAAACGGCCTGACAAAAATTAGACATAAGANAAGAGTTAGAAATTTCTAGGAAAACGGCCTGACAAAAATTAGACATAGACATAGACATAGACCTTACACTGCATACTAAGAAAAGCTCTAAATGAGTACATGACTTAAGACATAACAAGTGATGGGAGAGATTAGGTTTAGATCAATATCTCACACCCTACACCAAGATAAATTCAGAATGGGTGAATGACTTGAATATAAAGAGGGAAACTATAAATAAGTTAAGGGAACACAAAATAGTATACCTGTCAGATCTCTGGGAAAGGAAAGATTTTAAAACCAAGCAAGAGTTAGAGAAAATTACAAAATGTAAATTAAATGGTTTTGATTATATTAAGCTAAAAAGCTTTTGTACAAACAAAAATAATGTAGTCAAAATCAGAAGGGAAACAACAAATTGGGAAAAAATCTTTATAACAAAAAACTCTGACAGGGGTCTAATTACTCAAATATACAAGGAGTTAAAGCAATTGTATAAAAAATCAAGCCATTCCCCAATTGATAAATGGGCAAGAGACATGAATAGGCAATTTTCAGGTAAAGAAATCAAAAATATCAATGAGCCCATGAGAAAGTGTTCTAAATCTCTAATAATTAGAGAAATGCAAATCAAAACAACTCTGAGGTATCACCTCACACCTAGCAGATTGGCTAAAATAAAAGAAGGGGAGAGTAATGAATGCTGGAGGGGATGTGGCCAAATTGGGACATTAATGCATTGCTGGTGGAGTTGTGAACTGATCCAACCATTTTGCTCAAAGGGCTATAAAAGACTGCCTGCCCTTTGATCCAGCTATACCATTGTTGGGTTTGTACCCCAAAGAGATCATAGATAAGCAGACTTGTACAAAAATATTCATAGCTGTGCTTTTTGTGGTGGCAAAGAACTGGAAAGGGAGGGTATGTCCTTCAATTGGGGAATGGCTGAACAAATTGTGGTATATGCTGGTGATGGAATACTACTGTGCTAAAAAGAATAATAAACTGGAGGAGTTCCAGGCGAACTGGAAAGACCTCCTGGAACTGATGCAGAGCGAAAGGAGCAGAGCCAGAAGAACATTGTACACAGAGACTGATATACTGTGGTAAAATCGAATGTAATGGACTTCTCTACCAGCAACAATGCAATGACACAAGACAGCTCTGAGGGATTTATGGTAAAGAACGCTACCCACATTCAGAGGAAGATCTGCAGGAGAGGAAACATAGAAGATAAACAACTGCTTGAATGCATGGGCTGAGGCAGACATGACTGGGGATGTAGACTCGAAACTACCACACCAATGCAACTAACAACAATATGGAAATAGGCCCTGAACAAGGACACATGCTACAACCACTGGAAATGTGCATCAGCCATGGGTGGGGGGAGAGCGGGAGGTGAAGGGGAAAGTAGGGGCATAAAGTATGTAAACAGGTTAAAAATGAATATTAATAAATGTTTAAAAAAATAAAAAAATAAAAAGATCCAAGAAAAAAAACCATTAACATTTTTTTTACAATGAAAAGAAGTCTATTTTCTCTTCCTGCTATCTTGTCCCCTCCACCCCACTGAAAAGGAAAATAAAATCTTTTTAATAAACACGCACCCTTCTGCCCTTCACATTTGGATTCTATATCTATTATTTTACTGAAGTTATTCATTCAAATGTCAACCAGCAAGCATTTTTACAGCAACAACTATAAGCATTGTGCTAGGTGCTGCAGAGACAAGTACAAAGAACGATTTCTAACAATTTCTATTCACGAAGAAATTACATCCTCATGAGGGAGAGAGCAGAAAGAAGTGAAAATATTTATAGAATGATCATAAAATAATTACAATTATATAGAAATTAGCTAAATTTATTATAGCCTGGGAGGTGACCATTATTAGAAAAAGAGAAGTTGGAAGGAAGAGTAGGGGAAGGAAGAGAAGGAAGTTTAGGGGGTGAGTTATTTGGAGGCATTTTAGGTAGGAAGTATCAGTGGCATTGAGGCAGATATCCACCAACCCAGTAAAAATGACTGGAATTCTGTGGAGAAGTTGGAGATAGAGAGTTGGGAGTTACATGCATTGAATGGCCTTTGGCATAACATCCAACAAAAAGAGACCAAGGAGACCTTCAACATAGAAGTATAATGACTAGAAAGAGGGAGGCATTTGCACCATTCTATTGTGCCCTGGACTTTGAAGGCTAAGCTCCAGCGGTTGCTATTAAGAGGCAAACTCTGTAGTTACTACACTGTTTTGATACATTAGTTCAAAATTTGTTCCCTTGTCAAAAGTTTAATTTAGGTAACGTTGGCCTCACATTCTCAGGGTTAGAAGAGATCTGATATCAAATAGCCCAGTCCTGAGGAGAACAAGGATCCTGTCTATATCTCATCTAGGCTTGTTTGTAGATCTCCATGGAGGG
>NW_025348339.1:0-2302 GCF_016433145.1 Gracilinanus agilis
CTGTCCAGGTACCCTTACTAATTATTATTTTCATTGCATTATGATCTTAGAAGGTTATATTTATTATTTCTGTTTGTTTGCATTTGTTTGCAATCTTTCTATGCCCTATTACATGGTCAATCTTTGTGAATGTACCATGTGCAACTGAAAAGAATGTGTATTCCTTTTTGTCCCTATTTATTTTTCTCCACATATATATTAAATCTAATTTTTCTAGGACTTCATTCATCCCTCTTACCTCTTTCTTATTTACTTTTTGGTTTGATTTATCTAGATCTGAATGAGGAATATTTAGATTTCCCACTAGTATGGCTTTACTATCTATTTCTTTCTTGAGATCTGCCAGTTTCTCCTTTACGAATCTGGTTGCTATGCCATTTGGTGCATATATATTGAGCAATGTTATTTCCTCATTGTCTATACTACCTTTAATCAGGATGTGAAGACCTTCCCTGTCTTTTTTAATCATATCTATTGCTACTTTGGCTTTGTCAGAAATCAAAATGCCACTCCTGCCCTCTTTTTCTCATTTGAGGCCCAAAGGATTTTGCTCAAGCCCTTTACCTTAAACCTGCGTATGTCCACCTGCCTCATATGTGTTTCTTGTAGTCAACATATGGTAGGATTTTGGTTTCTAAACCACTCTGCTATTTGCTTCCATTTTATGGGCAAGTTCATTCCATTCACATTCAGAGTTATAATTATTAGTTGTGTATTCCCCAATATTTTGGTATCCTCTCTTAATTCTACCCCTTCTTCTTACACTATTTCCTTTTAAACCAGTGGTTTGCTTTATGCCAGTAACCCTTGTCCGCTCCCTTGATTTAACTTCCCTTTCTACCCCCTCCCTTATTATTCCCCTCTTTTTATTTTTAAGGCCTAATGAATTCCCTTCCCCTTCTTCTCCCCTCCCTTTTTTGAAATCCCCACTCCCCTGCTTCCCTTGGTTTATCCCTTCTGACTTTCTCAGTAGGGCTAGATAGAGTTTTATATCCCAATGGAAAAAGCTACTCTTCCCTCTCAGGGTTAATTACACTGAGAGTAAGGTTTAAATATTACCTCTTAATGTTCTCTTCCTCTCCTTATTATAATAGTATTCATCCCTTCTCCTTCCCATGCCCTCTTTGTGTGTAATAGAATAACCTATTTTTCTTATTCACTCAAGTTTCTCTTGGTGTCCTCTACTATTCACCCCCTCTTTCCAACCCCCATATCATCTTAGGCCATTTAGTATTCCTACCTCTCCCTATGAATAATTCTTCTAATTATTATAATAATGAATAGAGTTCCTTACAGAGCATTATACATAACATTTATCCACATAGGAATACAAATAATTAGGTCATATTGAAGCCCTTAAAGAGGCAAATTTAAAAAATACGAGTTTTCTTTCTTTTTCCTCTGTTTCTTATTTAATCTTTTCATGTTTCTCTTGATTTTTGTGGTTGGATATCGAACTTTCCAGTTAGTCCTTGTCTTTTCTCTGCAAATGCTTGGAAATCTATCTTGTTGAATGCCCAAACTTTCCCCTGGAAGTATATAGTTAGTTTTGATGGGTAGGTGATCCTTGGTTGTAGACCCAGTTCTCTTGCTTTTCTGAATATCATATTCCAAGCCTTGATGTCTTTTAGTGTGGACGCTGCCAGATCCTGTGTGATCCTGATTGGTGCTCCTTGATATCTGAATTGTCTCTTTCTGGTTATCTTTTCTGGGTCTAGTGTAGGGGGTGACCTAGGGATCCTTTCAATGTCTATATTGCCCTCTTGTTGTAAAACTTCAGGGCAATTTTGCTAAATAATTTCTTTTAGTATGGAGTCCAAATTTCTATTAATTTCTGCTTTTTCAGGAAGACCAATGATTCTCAGATTGTCTCTTCTAGACGNCTGCTTTTTCAGGAAGACCAATGATTCTCAGATTGTCTCTTCTAGATGTGTTTTATTGGTCTGTCACTTTCTCATTGAGATATTTCATGTTTCCTTCTAATTTATCAGTCTTTTGACTTTGTTTTATTTGTTCTTGCTGTCTTGAGAGATCTTTAGCTTCTAATTGCTCAATTCTAACCTTTAGGGACTGATTTTTGGCTATAATCTTTTGGGTTTCCTTTTCAATCTGGTAATTTCTCATGTTCAATTTACTTGCCTCACTTTCCAATTGTGAAATTCTACCTTTTAAACTGTTCTTGCCTGATTTTGGTTTCCAATTTGCTTACCATTTCATTTTATTTTGGGGCATCTTTCTCCAATTGAGAATTTCTGTCTTTTAACCTGTTAATTTCCTTTTGAGCTATTTCCCAATTGTCTCA
>NW_025348340.1:0-1520 GCF_016433145.1 Gracilinanus agilis
AGAGAGAGAGAGAGAGAGAGAGAGAGAGTTAGAGTTAAATGTCTTGAAGTCAGACGAGCCAAGTTCAAATCCTAGCTTCTACAGGACCAGCTGTGTGACCGGGCAATCAGTTAATCTCATCCATAAAATGGGATGAATATTGCTTGAACTGCTTAACTTCCAGGGTTCCTTGGAAGAAAACACTATCACATTTAAAGGGCTATAGGAATTGCCATTGTGGCCATAGTGGCCATCATCATCCCACCCAGTTCCCTCATTCTTACCATTGAGAAGATGGGTTAAATGGCTTATCCAGAGTCAACAATCCAGGAACATGACAGAATCTGGATTTGAACCTTGTCCTCTGACTCTAAGGCCAGTTGCTTTCTTCCTCACTAAATAAGAGATTTAGTCTAGTTCTAGAATTTCCAAACTTTTTGGTCTCGGGATTCTTTTATACTCTTAAAAATTATTGAGAACTGGGGGCAGCCAGTCAGCTCACTGGATAGAGAACCAGATCCAAAGACGGGAGGTCCTGGGTTCAAATCTGGCCTCAGTCACTTCCTAGCTGTGTGACACTGACCAAGTCACTTCATCCCCATTGCCTAGCCCTTACTGCTCTTCTGTCTTAGAGCCAAAACATTACATTGATTCTAAGAAAAAAAATATGGGTTTAAAAAAGTATTGAGGACCCCCATCGAAGCACCTTTGTTTATTTGGTTTTTATCTATTGATATTTACCGTGTTGGTTGTGATGAAAATAGTTCTGCCCTTCTGGACCCCTACTATGTGCCAGGTACTATACGTAACACTAAGGCTACAAAAATGCCCTCACTTTTCCCATTCTAGTCCATCTCCCTTAGACACTTGAGTCCCCCAACCATAGGTACCTTGTCATATCCTAGCCTTGAACATCCCCTGAAATGTTTCTCACAGACTCCTTCTACTATATAATAATTATAAGAGCAAAAATATATATCAAACTCTAAGGTTTACAGAGTGCTTTCTGTATCTCAGCTCATTTGAGCCTGATAACCACCCTGTGAAGGAGGTGCTATTATTATGCCCATTTTACAGATGAGAGACTGAGGCTGAGAGAGATTAAATGACCTTCCCAGAGTCACACAGCTAGTTTGTATCTGAGGCAGGATTCAGGATTGGATAAAGAAACCAGCTTCTCCCCAAAAGACCTTCACATGCTAGATGGACAATGGCAGATTGCTCATTTCAGCGTCAGAAACCCAGAAGCCTCTATTCTTTCCTGCCAACTACTTAAGAAACCCATTATCAGACTGGCCTGATCTTATTTGTGCTCTTCCAGCTCCAGAAACCACCCTATAGATTCTCTGTCTCTCTCTGTCTGTCGTCTGTCTAAATGTCTCTCTCTCCTCTTTCTCTCTCTGCCTTTCCGTCTGTCTCTGTCTCTCTGACTCTCCCTTCCTCCCCTCCCTCAGTCTCTGTGTGTGTGTCTCTCTGTCTCTGACTCTACCTCTGTATGTCTCTTTCTCTCTCTCTCTCTCTCTCTCTCTCTCTCTCTCTCT
>NW_025348341.1:0-454 GCF_016433145.1 Gracilinanus agilis
TAACACTGCTCAATATGTATGCACCAAGTGGCATAGCATCCAAATTCATAAAAGAGAAACTGGCAGAGCTCAAGAAGGAAATAGATAGTAAAACAATAATAGTGGGAGATCTAAATATTCCTCTTTCAGATCTAGATGAATCAAACCAAAAAATAAATAAGAAAGAGGTAGGAGAGGTGAATGAAGTCCTAGAAAAATTAGATTTAATTGACATATGGAGAAAAACAAATAGGGACAAAAAGGAATACACCTTCTTTTCAGCTGCACATGGTACATTCACAAAGATTTACCATCTAATAGGGTATAAAAACATTGCAAACAAAAGCAAAAGAGCAGAAATAATAAATGCAACCTTCTCAGATCATAATGCAATAAAAATAATAATTAGTAAGGGCACCTGGACAGGCAAATCAAAAACTAATTGGAAATTAAATAATATGATACTCCAAAACCA
>NW_025348341.1:529-1386 GCF_016433145.1 Gracilinanus agilis
GGGGGAAATTTATATCCTTGAGTGCATATATTAACAAATTAGGGAGGGCAGAGATTAGTGAATTTGGCATGCAACTTAAAAAACTAGAAAGCAAGCAAATTAAAAATCCCCAGATGAAAACTTAATTAGAAATACTAAAAATCAAGGGAGAAATTAATAAAATCGAAAGTAAAAGAACTATTGAATTAATAAATAAAACTAGAAGCTGGTATTTTGAAAAAACAGATAAAATAGACAAAGTACTGGTCAATATAATAAAGAAAAGGAAAGAAGAAAACCAAATTGACAGTATCAAAGATGAAAAGGGAGACCTCACCTCTAATGAAGGGAAAATTAAGGCAATCATTAAAACCTATTTTGCCCAATTATATGGCAATAAATATAACAATTTAGGAGATATGGATGAATATTTACAAAAATACAAATTGCCTAGATTAACAGCAGAAGAAATAGAATACCTAAATAATCCTATATCAGAAAAAGAAATTGGACAAGCCATCAAAGGACTCCCTAAGAAAAAATCGCCAGGGCCTGATGGATTCACAAGTGAATTCTATCAGGCATTCAAAGAGCAACTAATCCCAATACTATACAAATTATTTGATGTGATAAGCAAAGAAGGAGTCCTACCAAATTCATTTTATGACACAAATATGGTACTGATTCCAAAGCCAGGCAGATCAAAAACAGAAAAAGAAAGAAAACTACAGACCCATCTCCCTAATGAACATGGATGCAAAAATCTAAAATAGAATACTAGCAAAGAGACTCCAGCAAGTGAGAGGATCATCCACCATGATCAGGTGGGACTTATACCAGGAATGCAAGGATGGTTCAACATTAGGAAAACCATCCAC
>NW_025348342.1:0-1192 GCF_016433145.1 Gracilinanus agilis
CTCAATATGTATGCACCAAGTGGCATAGCACCCAAATTCATAAAGGAGAAATTGGCAGAGCTCAAGAAGGAAATAGATAGTAAAACCATACTAGTGGGAGATCTAAATATTCCTATGTCAGATCTAGATAAGTCAAACTGAAAAATAAATAAGAAAGACGTAAGAAAGGTGAATGAAGTCATAGAAAAAATAGATTTAATTGATATGTGGAGAAAAATAAATAGGGACAAAAAGGAATATACCTTCTTTTCAGCTGCACATGTTACATTCACAAGGATTGACCATGTTATAGGGCATAGAATCATTGCAAACAAATGCAAAAGAACAGAAACAATAAATGTAACCTTCTCAGATCATAATGCAATAAAAAATAATTAGTAAGGGCACCTAGACAGGAAAATCAAAAACTAATTGGAAATTAAATAATATGATTCTCCAAAACAAATTTGTCAAAGAAGGAATCATAGAAACAATCAACAATTTCATTGAAGAAAATGACAATGAGGAGACATCCTAACAAACTCTGTGGGATGCAGCCAAGGCAGTACTCAGGGGGAAATTTAAATCCTTGAGTGCATATATTAACAAACTAAGGAGGGCAGAGTTCAATGAATTGGGCATGCAACTCAAAAAATTAGATAGCAAGCAAATTAAAAATCCCCAAATGAAAACTAAATTAGAAATACTAAAAACCAAGGGAAAAATTAATAAAATTGAAAGTAAAAGAACTGTTGAATTAATAAATAAGACTAGAAGCTGGTACTTTGAAAAAACAGATAAAATAGACAAAGTACTGGTCAATCTAATAAAAAAAGGAAAGAAGAAAACAAAATTGACAGTATCAAAGATGAAAAGGGAGACCTCACCTCTAATGAAGGGGAAATTAAGGCAATCATTAAAAACTATTTTGCCCAATTATATGGCAATAAATATAGCAATCTAGGCGATATGGATGAATACTTACAAAAAATATAAATTGCCTAGATTAACAGCAGAAGAAATAGAATACCTAAATAATCCCATATCAGAAAAAGAAATTGAACAAGCCATCAAAGAACTCCCTAAGAAAAAATTGCCAGGGTCTGATGGATTCACAAGTGAATTCTATCAGACATTCAAAGAGCAACTAATCCCAATACTATACAAATTATTTGATATGATAAGCAAAGAAGGAGTCCTACCAAATTCCTTT
>NW_025348342.1:1290-14424 GCF_016433145.1 Gracilinanus agilis
CAAATTATTTGATATGATAAGCAAAGAAGGAGTCCTACCAAATTCCTTTCAAGACACAAATATGGTACTGATTCCAAAGCCAGGGAGATCAAAAACAGAGAAAGAAAACTACAGACCAATCTCCCTAATGAACCTAGATGCAAAAATCTTAAATAGAATACTAGCAAAGAGACTCCAGCAAGTAATTAAGAAGATCATCCACCATGATCAGGTGGGATTTATACCAGGAATGCAAGGTTGATTCAACATTAGGAAAACCATCCAAATAATTGACCATATCAACAGTCTAACAAACAAAAATCACATGATTATCTCAATAGATGCTGAAAAAGCCTTTGACAAAATACAGCATCCATTCCTATTGAAAACACTGAAAAGTATAGGAATAGAAGGATCTTTCCTAAAAATAATAAACAGTATATACCTAAAACCATCAACAAGCATCATATGCAATGGGGATAAGTTAGAAGCCTTCACAATAAGATCAGGGGTGAAATAAGGATACCAATTATCACCTCTATTATTCAACATAGTGCTAGAAACACTAGCAGTTGCAATTAGAGAAGAAAAAGAAATTGAAGTTATCAAAATAGGCAAGGAGGAGACTAAGCTATTACTCTTTGCAGATGATATGATGGTCTACTTAAAAAATCCTAGAGAATCAACTAAGAAGCTGGTAGAAATAATTAACTACTTTAGCAAAGTTGCAGGATACAAAATAAATGCACATAAATCATCAGCATTTCTATATATTTCCAACACATTAGTAAGAGGTAGAAAGAGAAACACCATTTAAAATCACCCTAGACAATATAAAATACTTGGGAATCTACCAAAACAAACACAGCAATTATATGAAAACAACTACAAAACACTTTCCAAACAAATAAAACTGGATCTAAACAATTGGAAAGCCATTGATTGATCATGGGTAGGACAAGCTAAGATAATAAAAATGACAATTCTACCCAAATTAATTTACCGATTTGGCACCATACCTATCAAGTTACCAAAAAACTTCTTTACTGAATTAGAAAAAACTATAACAAATTTCATTTGGAATAACAAAAGATCAAGAATTTGAAGGGAAATAATGAAAAAAAATGTGAAGGAAAGGGGCCTAGCAGTACCAGATATTAAACTATACTATAAAGCAGCAGTCATCAAAACAATATGGTACTGGCTAAGAGACATAGAGGAGGATCAATGGAATAGACTTGGGGTAAATGACATCAGCAAGACAGTGTATGATCAAGCCTAAGAGCCCACCTTTTGGGACATGAGTCCACTATTTGACAAAAATTGCTGGGAAATTTGGAAAACAATATGGGAGAGATTAAGTCTAGATCAACAACTCACACCCTACACCACGATGAATTCAGAATGGGTGAATGACTTGAATATAAAGAGGGAAACTATAAACAAGTTACATGAACACAGAATAGTATACTTGTCAGATCTGTGGGAAAGGAAAGACTTTAAAACTAAGCAAGAGTTAGAGAAAATTACAAAATGTAAATTAAATGGTTTTGATTTTATTAAACTAAAAACCTTTTGTACAAACAAAAACAATGTAGTCAAAATCAGAAGGGAAACAACAAATTGGGAAAAAATCTTTATAACAGACACATGACAAAACTAGTGGAAATGTGCATCGGCCATGGGTGGGGGGGAGTGCGGGGGGCGAAGGGGAAAGGAGGAGCATGAATCATGTAACCATGTTAAAAATGAATATTAATAAATGTTTGAAAAAATAAAAAAATGTACAGTTTATAAGAACAAGATAATTCAAATAATTAAATAAATAATTGAAATAATCCAGAAAAAAAAAGAATTAAAAGGATCACAAACTAAGTATCCCAGTACCAAATATATATATAATAAAGAGATGAATTATTTTCAATTGTCATCAATTAGGAGATGACTAGATTCAAGTACAGTAGAATTTTAAAACCTTGAAAGAAGATAAATATCTAGTTTTAAAAAATCTTATGGTGAATTTCCTTTTTTGCATAGTCTTAGATGCTTAAAAAGATAACAATAATAGTGATAAAATTAAAATAAATCCCAAACAAAATATATATGAAGTATGTTCTAAACATAAGGGGATTTGTTAGGTTTTGCAACTATAGTTTAAAAATGTAATAACTCCTTTCCTCAAGTAACACATTCTGTTAGCAGAGAGATTTTTAGCACTCTCACTAAGATTATTTTCTCATTTTTAGGTATTTTTATTAGGCCAAGTCCAGGAGACTTCCATTCAAAGTTCTTGTAATAACCCTATAGGGCTTGGATTTCCTAATAATGTCTCTTAAGAGACTTCATTTAGTATATCCCCTATTGATTAGCACCCATACTTGAATTCAAACCTGGACTCAGACCCTTAATAGCTTTGTGATTCTCGGCAAGTCATTTATTCCTATTTGCCTCAGTTTCTTTAATTGTAAAATGAATTGGAGAAAAAATAGCAAATCACTCCAACATCTTTGCCATATAAATCCCAAATGGGGTCACAAAGAAACACAACTGGAAACAACTCAACAACAACAACAACAACCTGTAACATGTTGTTAGCAAATGAAAATCCTCAAATAAAGAATGCATTTTCCCTTGATGCACATAGCTTCCCTGGAAATAGCAAGTTCAAACTAATAGTAAAATTCTATTAACACATATATGAAGGAACTTACTTAGCAAAGGTGACAATTCATAGTTCCTAGTTAATAGGGGTCATTTCCTTCTGCTCTAATATTATAGCATAACACATTTATTTATATAGGGATATGAGTTATGTTCCCTTAGCAGCTTCTAGTGACTTATGTAGACCTGTGCTTTGTGATGACAAAGTATTTCCTTTCTTGATCTGGGTCCTATGATAATATTGACTCAATGGAGATTGATATGCTCTCTACCAGCAAGGACCCCTAATCCCTCTTAATTCCAAAGCTTTTGTTTTCAAATTATTTACTATTTGTCATGTATATAGTTTGTTAGTATGTATTTGTTTGCTTGTTGTCTCCCTTAGTATGTTGTGTGTTCTTTAAGGTTAGAGGTTGTCTCTTTTCTCTTTGTGTGCTCATTATTTAACCACAATACCTGGGACATAGGAAGCACTTAATAAAAGCTAATTGAATGATTTATTAATGCATTGAAATGGTATGGACCTAGGAGAGCCTGGCCTACAAAGGAGAAGAGATACAACATTTTCTTTTTTTATTATACTTTTTTATTTATATCTCTTAACTTGGCCTCCTAAGGGAAATCATTTAAAGGATAGATTTGATTCATGTGTCATGTCCCAATAAATGAGAATAATAATTAAAGAAAAGATACATGGTCAAAATGGAGGAGATACAATCCTACAGTTATTGACATTGTTGAACAATATAGGACAAATTTTATCATCAACAACTGGTATAAATGAGGAGAAAATGAGGATGCAATTAAGGACTTTTGAGAGTTTAGAGTAGTGGAGAATCATTTTCATTTCTTCAATAAATATTAGGTGAAATCCTTTATTTTTCTTCTACTATCTTCTATTATCAAACTTCTTTTACCTCATCTCATTTTCTCACTAGAAAAGAATATGAAAACATTTTAACAAAAATGTATCTCTGAAAAACAAATTTCCACATTGCTCACTCACACTGAAAATGTTTCACTATGTATATTAGTCCATCTCCTCTGTGTCATGAGATAGCACTTTTCCTCTTTGTTATTCTGGAATTATGGTTATTCATTATCTTGATCAGAGTTAAGAATAGGTAATTTTTTTCAAAAATTTGTGCTATTTAAATGGGTTTCCTAGTTCTGCTTAAGTTTATTGTGCATCAGTTCATACAAGTATTCAGATGATTTTCTGATACCATGACTTATTTTTTATAGCATAACTGTATTCCATTACATTCACATTCCAAAATCAGTTCAGTTATTCCCCAACTGCTTTGCATTACATCAGTTTTCAATTTCTTTTCCAGCAGCAGAGGTCACTATATACATATATATATGCATATAAATATATACATATATATACATACATATATATTTTTTTAACAAAAAATGTCTTATATTTTTGACATGTAAGGCTATTAGTGTTATTGCCTTTTCAAAGAGTATGCACAGTTGAATAATTTGGGAATATAATTCCAAGCTAGAATGTGTGGACCAATGTGCCAGTTTCCTAACATACCCTTTTTGTTGCAGTTTTATTTGTTTTGGATTTTTGGTCAATTATACCAAATGTTGGGGAATGAAACTCAATTGATTTCCTTTCTATTTTTCTTTTTCTTATTATATGTAGATCTAACTTTTAAACCTTTTCTGACTTTTTGTAATCCATGTTGTCTCCCTCTTTTCTACTCTTTCCCTTTCCCTGAGATGGTCTATCGGTTATTCATGTATTATTATGCAATACATGTTTCCATGCTTCTCATGTTGTGAAAGAAGACATAATTCAAGAGAAAAAAATACCTCAAAGAGATTTAAAAAATGGTATGGTTCAATCTTTAATCATCAGTTCCTACTGTGTCAATAGATACCTTTTTATATTATAAGTCCCTTGGAGTGGTCCTGGATCCTTGAATTGATAGTAAAAGTTATATCATTCACCATTTATTATCATACATTATTATTGTTACTTCCTACAACATTCTCCTGGTTCTGCTCATTTCACTTAGTATTTCACTTCATATTACTTCATATGTCTTTCCAGGTTGTTTTTTTTGGTGACATTCCTATTTGTCCTTTCTCATGGTATTTCATTACAGTCACACACCATAGCTTATTCAGACATTCCCTAATTAATGTACATTCCTTCATTTTCAAATTTTTACCACCACAAAGAGAGCTGGTATAAATATTTTGTACAATTAGACCCTTTCTTCCTATCTTTGATCTTTTTGGAATACAAATTTAATATTATATGATCAAAGGCATAATTAATTTGAATTCATCTATTTTTTTAGTGAGTTGGAGGTTGATTTGTTTTCAAATGGCTAGGACAACTCAGATTTCATACTTTAGAAACTCCTGGGCATAAGAACAGTTGATTATTTTCACTTAGAATTACCTCCTTTTACATTTGGGGAAGGAGATGCTTATCAGAGAATCTTGATGTTAAGATTATTTTTCTTCTCCCAATTAATTTTTTCTTCCTTTTTATCTAAGCTGGAATATAAAATCCCATGTTCTATACTTCTCTGCCTTTTTGTAATGGTCACCGCTAAAGCTTGCACCATTCTGACTGTGTCAATTTGTATTTTTATTCTTTTTAGCTCATTGTAGTTTTTTTTTCCTTTAACTTGGAAGTTCTGTATTTTGGGCACTAAATATTTAGTAATTATAATTTTTCAGTTTTTTTCAGGAGTCAGTTAGTGAATTCTTTTTACTTTCAATTTAATTTCTCATTGTAATATTTATGGGCTATTTTCCTTCATGATTTCTTTTTTATTATATTTTTATTTTTATTTTGAATATTTTCCCATAATTAAATGTTTCATGTTCTTTCCCTCTCCCAAAGCCCCCTAACCCCCCTTAGCCAATGCACTATTCCACTGGGTTTTAAATGTATCATTGTTTAAGATGTAATTCCATATTATTGATAGTTGGACTAGAGTTATCATTTAGTGTCTTCATCCCCAATAATATCCGCATCAGCCCATATGTTCAAGCAGTTGTTTTCCTTCATGATTTCTTTTTTTAAAATTTTAAACATTTATTAATATTCATTTTTAACACTGTTACATGATTCATACTCCTACTTTCCCCCTTCACCCCCCCATTCCCCCACCCATGGCCGACACACATTTCTACTGATTTTATCATGTGTCCTTGATCAAGACCTATTTCCAAATTGTTGGTAGTTACATTGGTGTGGTAGTTTCAAGTCTACATCCTCAATCATGTCCACACCAGCCCATGTGTTCAAGCAGGTGTTTTTCTTATATGTTTCCTCTCCTGCAGTCCTTCCTCTGAATGTGGGTAGCATCTTTACCATAAATCCCTCAGAATTGTCCTGGGTTTTTGTATTGCTACTGGTACAGAGGTCCATTACATTCAATTTTACCATAGTATATCAGTCTCTGTGTACAATGTTCTTTTGGCTCTGCTCCTATTGCTCTGCATCAGTTCCTGGAGGTCTTTCCAGTTCACCTGGAACTTCTCCAGTTTATTATTCCTTTTAGCACAATAGTATTCCATAACAAGCATATACCATAATTTGTTCATCCATTCCCCAATTGAAGGGCATACCCCACTTTTCCAGTTTTTTGCCACCACAAAAAGCATAGCTATAAATATTTTCATACAAGTCTGTTTATCTATGATCTCTTTGGGGTACAAACCCAACAATGGTATAGCTGGATCAAAGGGCAGGCAGTCTTTTATAGCCCCTTCAGCATAGCTCCAAATTGCCAGCCAGAATGGTTGTATCATTTCACAACTCCACCAGCAATGCATTAATGTCCCAATTTTGCCACATCCCCTCCTGCATTCATTACTCTCCCCTTTTTTCGTTTTAGCCAATCTCCTAGGTATGAGGTGATAGCTCAGAGTTGTTTTGATTTGCATTTCTTTAATTATTAGAGATTTAGAGCACTTTCTCATGAGCTTATTGATACTTTTGATTTCTTTACCTGAAAATTGTCTATTCATATCTCTTGCCAATTTATCAATTGGAGAATGGCTTGATTTTTTATACAATTGATTTAACTCCTTGTATATTTGAGTAATTGGACCCCTGTCAGAGTTTTCGGTTATAAAGATTTTTTCCCAATTTGTTGTTTCCCTTCTGATTTTGACTACATTGTTTTTGTTTGTACAAAAGGTTTTTAGTTTAATATAATCAAAACCATTTAATTTACATTTTGTAATTTTCTCTAACTCTTGCTTGGTTTTAAAGTCTTTCCTTTCCCACAGATCTGACAGATATACTATTCTGTGTTCACTTAACTTGTTTATAGTTTCCCTCTTTATATTCAAGTCATTCACCCATTCTGAATTTATCTTGGTGTAGGGTGTTGATCTAAACCTAATCTCTCCCATATTGTTTTCCAAATTTCCCAGCAGTTTTTGTCAAATAGTGGATTCATGTCCCAAAAGTTGGGCTCTTTGGGTTTATCATACACTGTCTTGCTGATGTCATTTACCCCAAGTCTATTCCACTGATCCTCCCCTCTGTCTCTTAGCCAGAACCATATTGTTTTGATGACTGCTGCTTTATAGTATAGTTTAATATCTGGTACTGCTAGGCCCCCTTCCTTCACATTTTTTTCATTATTTCCCTTGATATTCTTCATCTTTTGTTATTCCATATGAAATTTGTTATAGTTTTTTTTAATTCAGTAAAGAAGTTTTTTGGTAGTTTGATAGGTATGGCACTAAATAGGTAAATTAATTTGGGTAGAATTGTCATTTTTATTATCTTAGCTCATCCTACCCATGAGCAACCAATGGCTTTCCAGTTGTTTAGATCCAGTTTTATTTCTTTGGAAAGTGTTTTGTAATTGTTTTCGTATAATTGCTGTGTTTGTTTTGGTAGATAGATTCCCAAGTATTTTATATTGTCTAGGTGATTTTAAATGGTGTTTCTCTTTCTACCTCTTGCTGCTCTAATGTGATGGAAATATATAGAAATGCTGATGATTTATGTGCATTTATTTTGTATCCTGCAACTTTGCTAAAGTAGTTGATTATTTCTACCAGCTTCTTAGTTGATTCTCTAGGATTTTTTAAGTAGACCATCATATCATCTGCAAAGAGTAATAGCTTAGTCTCCTCCTTGCCTATTTTGATAACTTCAATTTCTTTTTCTTCTCTAATTGCTACTGCTAGTGTTTCTAGTATTATGTTGAATAATAGAGGTGATAATGGGCATCATTATTTCACCCCTGATCTTATTGCGAAGGCTTCTAATTTATCCCCTTAGCATATAATGCTTGTTGATGGTTTTAGTTATATACTGTTTATTATTTTTAGGAAAAGTCCTTCTATTCCTATACTTTTCAGTGTTTTCAATAGGAATAGATGCTGTATTTTGTCAAAGGCTTTTTCAGCATCAATTGAGATAATCATGTGATTTTTGTTTGAAAGACTATTGATATGGTTAATTATGTGGATGGTTTTCCTAATGTTGAACCATCCTTGCATTCCTGGTATAAATCCCACCTGATCATGGTGGATGATCTTCTTAATTACTTGCTGGAGTCTCTTTGCTAGTATTCTATTTAAGATTTTTGCATCTATGTTCATTAGGGAGATTGGTCTGTAGTTTTCTTTCTCTGTTTTTGATCTCCCTGGCTTTGGAATCAGTACCATATTTGTGTCATAAAAGGAATTTGGTAGGACTCCTTCTTTGCTTATCATATCAAATAATTTGTATAGTATTGGAATTAGTTGCTCTTTGAATGTCTGATAGAATTCACTTGTGAATCCATCAGACCCTGGCGATTTTTTCTTAGGGAGTTCTTTGATGGCTTGTTCAATTTCTATTTCTGATATAGGATCATTTATGTGATCTATTTCTTCTGCTCTTAATCTAGGCAGTTTATTTTTTATACCTCCTAAATTGTTATATTTATTGCCATATAATTGGGCAAAATAGTTTTAAATGATTGTCTTAATTTCCCCTTCATTAGAGGTGAGGTCTCCCTTTTCATCTTTGATACTGTCAATTTGGTTTTCTTCTTTCCTTTTTTTTATTAGATTGACCAGTACTTTGTCTATTTTATCTTTTTTTTCAAAGTACCAGCTTCTAGTCTTATTTATTAATTCAATAGTTCTTTTACTTTTGATTTTATTGATTTCTCCCTTGATTTTTAGTATTTCTAATTTAATTTTCATCTGGGGATAATTAATTTGCTCGCTTTCTAATTTTTTGAGTTGCATGCCCAATTCATTGATCTCTGCCCTCCTTAATTTATTAATATATGCACTCAAGGATCTAAATTTCCCCCTGAGTACTGCCTTGGCCGCATCCCACATAGTTTGGTAGGATGTCTCATCATTGTCATTTTCTTCAATGAAATTGTTGATTGTTTCTATGATTCCTTCTTTGGCAAATTGGTTTTGAAGAATCATATTATTTAATTTCCAATTAGTTTTTGAATTTCCTGTCCAAGTGCCCTCACTAATTATTATTTTTATTGTATTATGATCTGAGAAGGTTACATTTATTGTTTCTGCTCTTTTGCATTTGTTTGCAATGATTCTATGCCCTATAACATGGTCAATCTTTGTGAATGTACCATGTGCAGCTGAAAAGAATGTGTATTCCTTTTTGTCCCTATTTATTTTTCTCCACATGTCAATTAAATCTAATTTTTCTAGGACTGCATTTTATTTTTCATATTAATTTATTTATGGTTTTATTTTGGGGATTTAGTTTTATAAAAGTGTTCTTTTACAACAATGACCAATATGGAAGTATATTTTGCATGATAATGCATGTATAACTCAGATCAAATTTACTTGCCATCTCTGAGAGAGAAGAGGAAATAGAGGGGGAAAGAAAGAAAATATATGTTGAAATTGTTATTACATGTAATTGAGAAAATAAAATAGATTTGAATTATAAAACCAAAATCAAAACTATGTGACCTATTTAGTAGTGCTCTAGATCAGAAAACCTGAGTTCTTATCTAGATGTAAATGCATATTAATGATGTTACCCAAGCCAAATCATTTAACTTCAGCTGGCCTCAATTTCTTCATATGCAAAATACAGTAATAGTCTCATATCAGTAAGGCTGTTTTGAGGAAAGAGGATATAATAGTTGTAAAGTATTTGGGAAATATTAAAATGCTATATAAATGCTAGTTATCCTTTAGAAAAGAAAATGTGAATATTTGTCCATGATAGAGTATATGACAAGAGATATCATTGGAAATTTTGAGACTTCCATAGGATCAACTAGTAGGCCATGGTGGCAAAAACATTTTTTATACATATTTGTGATATGGACTTACCTTAGGGTTTAGCTCAATCTTTGGGACACTAGGGGAATTCAATAAATACTATTGGATGGATATTCCCATTATAATTCCAAAGTTTATGTCAGCTTTGTTGTCTATATATACATCCCACTTGTAAAATGAAAGAAGTTTTGTAAAGGGATAGATATTATATATATATCCATAACTTACATTCCAATGTTGAACTTTTAAAATACTATTCTCTAGGAGGTAAAATGAAAGAATAAAAAGAGAACGGCATCATTCAATAGTAAATGGTGTGTTACCTACAGAGCCTGAATCACCTAAAGTTCAGAGCAAGAATACTTTATAGTCAATGAAGAAAGCAAAGTATAAGCCCACTTTTAAAATTTAATGAGCCAAACCTTTTATAATCTGCTAAGAAAGCAGAAAATAAAAAGCTTCTGAAAGATAAATTATGTCATACCCCATGTTGTGCCATTGTAAGAGATTCTTGTCCTAGGAGTTATATTTTATAGGAGGTTGGAGAATTTCTGTTGATTTTGATATATTGCCTTATTTTATTTTATTTTATCTTATTGTTATGGAATAAGGGGAGACAAGTTATTTATTGTGTGTATCTGTCATTGTAAGATTTTCTAAAAAATTGAGAAAAAAGTGTACTTCACTACAATGAAAAGCATTACTAAATAGTCTTTCTGAGGTTCAAGCCAATTTTTTTCTCTCCAGATGATTTTGAAGCTTATTCATAAATATATTCTGTGTTTCCAAGGTCTTTTCATATTTGCTCTAGATAATTGCAATCCTTTCCCAAGTTATTCAGCTCTCTGCCCACTTTTAAACTCTCTATCTGGCTTATATCTCTCTAAAACACCAAAGGCAATGAGAACTTCAAAATCAAAGTCATTTAGGCTCTGCAGCGGGTGTTCAGCGAGCATCTGACATTGATTGAACTCTTACTAATCAGGGCTATTATAGAAAAACCTTAGAGTATATATTTTTTAACTCATATGTAGCATTTTACTAGATGAACAAATACTGATCTTTCATATATTGTGCTCTGAGGGATATCTAAAGTAATTTCACTTAAATAATCTGCTGGGGGGAGGGTAGTGTCCCTTTATGATAATTACATGAAAAATAACATTTAGTGTAAAAATGGATAATCCATCCAAATCAAAGAACTTCCCATATCTTGATATGAACATACAGTCAATACATTGTGGACAAGTAAAAATAGATTACACTGATTCTGAGGTCAAGTTTAAAGATATATTGAAGGTATTGATGATTCTCCTCAATTCATTAATGAATAAATATTCAATATCTCTTAGACATGAGCCAATGTTATAATCATTTTGGTAGAACTGACATTGCAATAGTTACATATTTTTTTCTAAATCTATTCAGTATTTTAAAAGAATAAATGTCATTATTATTAAAATCTGAAGACCTAAATTATGTGTTAGTTAAAATCACCTGGGGTTCTATTTGGAAAGATTGAGCCTCAATATTTGTATCAATATAGTGTTTGACAAACTTCTGTGGACATGTGAGGGTCCTTAAAACTACATTTGCCATGATTCCTCATGACAGACAGGAAGTGTGATGATGTAAGAGAGGAGATAAGACTCCTGAAGTGACATAGAACATTTTTTTTTAGAAACCTGAGCGAGAAGGTACAAAAGGTAAAAAAAGGCTAAGGTAGCAGTTTGAATACTTACAGGCTCGTGGTCTAATGGTTGTATCTCTATCAGCATGGCTTTTATTAAAATACTATTCACCCTTTTAATATCTGCCTTCCTCATTTTTAATAACAACAGTTTGGCAAACCAAAAGGTCAAAATTCGATCTCTCAATTTCCTAGATAGCCTAAGAAGAAGCCATGCGGCTCTAAGACCCAGAGTCTCAGAAACAATCTTTTCCCTCGCCCAGTCCTCTCCCTATTTTCCTCAGCCTCTAGGCTGCCTTTTAGGGAAGAGGGACAATGGTTTTAATTGACACTGGGCTGCAAATTATTTTGCTCAATGCCTCAGGCCTGGTGGTCCTTACGGATACTGATGGACTGCTGGGTTTCCTGCTGTCTTCTGCCACCCCTTCTGACTCCTGACCTGGACTCCATTCCTGCCTGGCCAGCCAGTACAGACCACTTCTCTTGATCCTGCCTAGCTGGTGCCGATTGTGCTGTTCTGAGCCCCAATGGTGCTGCCCCTTCCACTACAGCCCTGCCCTGACTTGAAGACTGCTACAGCTGCTGCCGCTTTCACTACTGCCCTGCTCTGTCTTGCCACAATCTTTGGAGAATTCTGCCACTGCTGCTTAGGATTTGGTATTGTCCCCCCACCCACTCTCTTGGTAATGGCCTGTATTCGAGCCCTCCACGTGTTTCTCTAAAGACCTAATTTAGGCACCCCCCAATCCCCCAGGCTCTTCACGTGAGCATTTTTCTAAATACTAACCTAAGTTTTTCTGTAGCCCCAAGCCCACGTGGGCTCACTAGTATTTACGCTTCAAACAGGAAGTAAAATGACAAACTTTCGTGCATTTATGAAACTTGAACTCCGGGGAAGAAATTCACCCCATACCTGCTCAGAACTTTAAACTGAGAGCAGAGACTGATTATAAGGGCCTGGAATTTGAGCCTTAAAATTGAATTGGAGTGGATTTTTAAAACCTCAGTTTTGTTTCTGTTTTAAAAAAGACTTTGTATCTTGCTGCATTTTGATGATTAGTTTCATGAATTAATTTTGTTTATTTCATTGATTTTCCTATTGTACTGAATGATTTTAAGTTAATGAAGTTTTTGGCTGCTAGATTAATTCTGTTTGTGATTTTATTGTAACTCCCAAATAATGAGAAAAATCTATTAGAACTGGTAAGAGGTTTTGACCAGCTTGTTAATCTGGTACTCACATTATATTTCCTACACATTTTTTAAAGTTGTAAATTGCCTTATGTATACTGGATTTATAGGAACACATGTCTTTTAAGTTGTTATTCTATCTTGATAATTGTGTTCAACCTTGGAGAGTTTGATGCCTGCCTTGAGATTTAAATTGTAATTTTATGAGAGGTCTTTTAAAAATTTACTTTAGATGCCTAGAACCCTTCTGTATAAATGATAAGATTTTTATGTATTTATTTTAAAGAATTGTTGTCTTAAAGGATAAGCTTTATATATTTTATTGTGAAGAATTGTTGTCT
>NW_025348343.1:0-3770 GCF_016433145.1 Gracilinanus agilis
GGGTTTAGGGTTCTATTATAATACAGAAGAGATTTGGGCTTGGACTAGAGTGGTGGCTATATGAATGGAATGAAGGGGGAGGAGGCAGAAGAGGCTGTTAAGTTCAATAAACATTTTGTATGGTACAGGGTTCATCCTAATATCCACACTAAGAAACTGTCCCCGGCTTTGACCAGTGGAAAGTAGTCCTTTTTCTTCAAAAAGACCCCTTTCAAATGGAGGAAGATAAAAAAGAATGTCAACTCTATACCACCTTCCTGTTTACAAAATGCTTCTATATAACAATCCCAAGGGAAGTGCAGCAAATATTATTATCTCCATTTTCCAAATGAGTAATGTGAGGCAAATGACTGGTACTTGATAGCACAGAATTAGGTCTTTGGATTGGAATTTGTCCATGGATCTCCACTGCACCATATGTCTTCTCCTGTTGTTACTGTTCAGTCACTGTTCAGTGTGACCACATTTGGGTTTTCTTGGCAAAGACATCAGAGTGGTTTGCCATTTCCTTCTCCAGCTCATTTTACAGATGAGGAAACTGAGGCAAACATGGCTAAGGAACTTGCCCAGGCTCACACAGCTTATGTCTTCTCACTGTGCAAAAAGTTTTTTTTGTCACACTCCGGGATATGGATTCTTTAATTTTTGCAGCAGTGTCTCTATTTTATCACTGACAAAACAAATACTGAGGTTGGGAAGGCATCCTGGATAGAGGGCTGGCTTTGGAGTTAAGAGACCTAGGATCAAAGCCTGCCTCTTACACTGTGGACAAATCACTTAATTTCTCAGAGGCCTAGTGTTAAGGTATGAATGCATTGGTGATCTACATTGGTGGAGGCAGTTTTCCTCCCAGTGTTATCACAGTTCCAGACCAATGACTAAAGGAGTGACTACACTAACAAAAGAAATTGTACCCAAATTAACCTCACCTCCTCACCAAGGAGAAATCCTTTCCCTCAGATCTTTCACATTTAAAAGCTCTGCTATCTGAGGGCCATTCTGTCCTAGCATTCTTTAGCTGAGTCGAGTTAAGACTTGTACCTTGAAGAGGGGAAAAACCCCACAAATTAAAGAGTCCCTGATCCTCCTTATTTAAAAACTCTGAGAATAGACAATATTGTGGAAAGAAGAAGTGATATATTCTAGGGAATAGCAATTATTTTCTCTTTGTCATTTCAGGTGATTGGGCAAAGACTAAAACTAAGGACTGTTATCCAAAACAGGAAATTAATGAAGATATAGGATTACAGAGGACCTTGTCAGCAGGAATCTTGGGGGCTATTGTCCAGGATGGAGAATATCAAGAAAGTTCTGACTGTGAAGGCAAGTTAGAACTACAGCAAGGAAGCATAGCAGGCAACAGACTCAGAAAATCTACCCAGGAGAAATATTTCTGGCATGTGACTCTTTTTCCCAGCAATGCTGCTACAGAGGAGAGAGGCCATCAGTGCAAAGGAATCCTGGATCTGAAGTTTAAGATGGTTCCACACCCAAAAAATCTTCCAGGAGAAAGAGTTCATCAACATGATTCTGATGAGCACAGTCAAAGACAAAACACAGTGTTTTTAAGATATCAGTAGATAATAATGAATGGTAACCCTCTCTTGGTGGAGCAGCTGGCAGTTGGAATTCAGGATTTGATTGTAGCCAAAGGAAGAGCAAACTATATAAATGTAATGAATATGGGAAAACCTTTCATCAGAATTCTGTATTAGCTAAACATCAAAGAATTCATACTGGGGAAAAGCCCTTTGAATGTCAGGAATGTGGGAAGACTTTCAGAAGGAGTTCAGCCCTTACTGAGCATCAGAATTCATACAGGAGAGAAATGTTATGAGTGTAAGGAATGTGGAAAAAAGTTTAGAGGGAGAGCACATCTAACTCATCAGGAGAGGACTTATAGTGGAGAGAAGCCCTATGAATGCAAAGAATGTGGGAAAGCCTTCATACAGAGGTNGGTCAGACCTTAGTAAGCATCAGAGAATCCATAGTGGAGAGAAGCCCCATGAATGCAAAGAATGTGGGAAAGCCTTCAGGTGGCTCTCCAGCTTCAATAACCATCAAAGTGTACACACTGGAGAGAAGTCTTATTCATATATTAAGTGTGGAAAAGCCTTCAGGGGTTGCTCAGATCTTACTAAACATTGGAGATTTCATACTGGTGAGAAACCCTATGAATGTAGTGATTGTGGGAAAGCCTTCCCTCTTAACTTAAATTTCATTTGGCATAAAAAATTTCACAAAGGGTAACCAAGTATAGTATATATCAGAGAAACTTCTGTCAGACCTGTTTTGGTGGGTCCCAGGGAATACAAAGCAGGGTTACATTCCATAAATGATTATAACTTCTTTAAAGGTAGAGCTTATATCTCTGATTTGTTTTGTATAACAAGGAAGTACAATTCCGGATTGTTACCTAGTAAAGTCGTTTTGGCATTGGTTCATCAGAATGGCAATCAGGGGATGGTTGAAATACACATTTCTCTCCATTAAATCCCCATTACTTTGTTGTCACTTCACTTTGGAATGGCCTTTGCTATCACTTCTCATTTTTCTATCTCTAACCTGACATACTCCAAAAGCTGATAAACAATTTTATAGCCATGTGCTCCATTCCAGGGTCCTCATCTCCATCATTCAGCACCAGTACCATTCTTTCAGGCTGAAGACATCTCCATTTCAAACAGTTTTCACCATTTGTATCTACTTGGTCTTTTTTTTGCACCTATACTTAAATGGACATTATTTATGCTATTTTTCTAGATAAAATGTTAGCTCCATGGGCAGCAGGGCCATTTTTTCCTTAGTTACCTGGTCTTTTGTGGGTCTGGTTTCCCTGTCTGATTTGTATTCCTTTTCAGTAGAGGGATGACTTTGGAGTCAGGGAGACTTGTGAACAAGGTCTGCCTCTAACATTTAGCAGGCTTGTGACTAAGGATGAGTTGCTCAATCCCTGGTTACTGTAAGGCATGTATGTTTTATTATTAAGCCTTTATTAAGCACCTACTCTGTATCAAGCACTGGGAGAGAATATGAAGCTGAAAACTCCAAACAAGGACTGCCGTCAGAGAACTTCTTTTCTCCTAGAGACAGAGTGGAAGAGAGCATGTGCACAAATAAGGCCAGTACAAGAAGAGAGCCCTAGATGGGAGAGAATACAACCATCAGAGAGGATCAGGGATGCTTCCCAGAGAAGGTAGCTTCTCACCTGCAAGACATGAAGGAAACTATAATCTGAGACATAGAATGAGGATGGAAGGCAGCCCAGGCATGGGTAAAATCCAAGGATGGAGGAAATGGAAATTTAGTTGAGGGAGCAGTTGATCAGTCTGACTTTAATATAGAGTTCACTAAGAGGGAAAAATATAAGGTTGGACAAGTGAGTAGGAATCAACATGGAGAGGGCCTGAAGGCTCTTATGTATTTCCTGAATACTTGCCAAAGGTCCACCTTGAATTCTTCTTTCAGCTAAGCTTTTGTTTACTACTAAAATATATCCACTGATTATTCCCATTTCAGAACACTTGTAATACAGATTGTAAAGACTTAAGCCATAGTTTTATACTACCATAAATTTTTTCAGATCACCTAAATTATCTTAGATATTATTTTATCTCCTAATAGTTATATCTCTTCTCTGAAAGTCCTTACTAGGATAAAATAAGAAGGCAATATTGGAAGCACTGAGACTCTGTAACCTCCTGGGTCAGTCATGGAATAATGTTTATTGGACAGACACCTTGCTGTGTTCCTCTATGTTCTCGCAGCAT
>NW_025348344.1:0-1181 GCF_016433145.1 Gracilinanus agilis
AGAATGTAATAATTATATTTAAGAGTTATCTGCATTAAAAATAAGTTATCTGTAGTTATAGCTAATTGAATGTCTAAGATAGACATGTCCCTATGGCTTTAGAGCATTGATTCCCAAAGTGGGCGCTACTGCCCCCTGGTGGGTGCTGTCGTGGTCTAGGGTTGTGGTGATGGTCATACTTTTTTTTGTATTACATTCTATTCTGAGTTTGGTAAATAGTTTCATAATTTCCAGGGGGTGCAAAGTAATATTTTTTCTGAAAAGGGTGCAGTAGGCCAAAAAAGTTTGGGAACCACTGTTTTAGAGCAATTTATATGTTTTTCAGCCTATTTATACTGAAATACAAGGCTGGAACAGATATCAGTGATTACATATAGCCTTCTTATTTTATAGAGCAGGAAACTGAGGCCTGGGGAGGTAATCTGATTCCCCTGGCATAACATAAGAAATAAATGTCAGGGGCAGCTGGGTAGCTCATTGGATTGAGAGCCAGGCCTAGAGACAGGAGGTCTTAGGTTCAAATCTGGCCTCAGGCACTTCAAGCTTTGTGACCCTGGGCAAGTCACTTAAGCCCTATTGTCTACTCTTACCACTCTTCTGCCTTGGAGCCAATCTACAGTATTGACTCTAAGACAGAAGGNAGAATGTAATAATTATATTTAAGAGTTATCTGCATTAAAAATAAGTTATCTGTAGTTATAGCTAATTGAATGTCTAAGATAGACATGTCCCTATGGCTTTAGAGCATTGATTCCCAAAGTGGGCGCTACTGCCCCCTGGTGGGTGCTGTCGTGGTCTAGGGTTGTGGTGATGGTCATACTTTTTTTTGTATTACATTCTATTCTGAGTTTGGTAAATAGTTTCATAATTTCCAGGGGGTGCAAAGTAATATTTTTTCTGAAAAGGGTGCAGTAGGCCAAAAAAGTTTGGGAACCACTGTTTTAGAGCAATTTATATGTTTTTCAGCCTATTTATACTGAAATACAAGGCTGGAACAGATATCAGTGATTACATATAGCCTTCTTATTTTATAGAGCAGGAAACTGAGGCCTGGGGAGGTAATCTGATTCCCCTGGCATAACATAAGAAATAAATGTCAGGGGCAGCTGGGTAGCTCATTGGATTGAGAGCCAGGCCTAGAGACAGGAGGTCTTAGGTTCAAATCTGGCCTCAGGCACTTC